>NW_022097911.1:0-151336 GCF_006542625.1 Nomascus leucogenys
ACTCTGTGAGATGCATGCACACATCACAAAGATGTTTCTCAGAATTCTTGTGTTTAGTTTTTATATGAGGATATTTCCTTTCCCACCATAGGACTCAAAGTGCTCCAAAATATCCCCTTGCAGATTCAACAAAAAGAGAGGTTCAAACTTTTCAATGAAAAGAAACGTTTAACTCTGTGAGATGCATGCACACATTACAAAGATGTTTCTCAGAATTCTTCTGTCTATTTTCTATGTGAAGATATTTTTTTTTCCCCATAGACCTCAAGACATTCCAAATGTCACTTGCAGATTCTACAAAGACAGTATTTCAAAAGTGCTCCATAAAAAGAAAGTTTCAACTCTGGGAGATGAATGCACACAACACAAAGAATTTTCTGAGATTGCTTCTGTCTAGATTTTATGTGAAGATATTTTTTTTCCACCATTGGCCTCAAAGCTCTGGAAATGTGCACTTGCAGATTCTACAAAAATAGTGTTCAAAACTGCACAATCAAAAGAAATGTTCAACTCCATGAGATGAATGCACACCTCACCAAGAAGTTTCTCAGAATTCTTTTGTCTAATTTTTAAATGAAGATATTTCCTTTTCCACCATAGGCCTCAAAGCGCTCCAAATGTCCATGTGCAGATTCTACAAAAAGAGAGTTTCAAAACTGCTCAATCAAAAGAAAGGTTTAACTCTGGGAGATGAATGCACACATCAAAAAGAAGTTTCTCAGATTGCTTCTGTCTAGATTTTATGTGAAGATATTTCCTTTTCTACCAGGCCACAAAGCGCTCCAAATGTCCACTTGAAGATTCTAAAAAAGAGTGTTTCAAAACTGCTCAATCAAAAGAAAGGTTCAACTCTGTGAGATGAATGCACACATCAAAAATAAGTTTCTCAGAATTCTTCTGTCTAGTTTTTATGTGAAGATATTTCCTTTTCCACCATAGGCCTCAAAACGCTCCAATTGTCCCTTGCAGATTCTACAAAAAGAGAGTTTTACAACTGCTCAATCAAAAGAAAGGTTTAACTCTGTGAGATGAATCCACACATCACAAAGAACTTTCTCAGGTTGCTTCTGTCTGTATATTATGTTAAGATATTTCCATTTCTACCATAGGCATCAAAGCACTCCAGGTGTCCACTTGCAGATTCTAAAAAAGAGTTTTTCAAAACTGCTCAATCAAAAGAAAGTTTTAACTCTGTGAGATAAATGCACACATCACAAAGAAGTTTCTCTGAATTCTTCTGTCTAATTTGTATGTGAACATATTTCCTTTTCCACCATAGACCTCAAAGCACTGTAAATGTCACTGGGAGATTTTACAAAAAGAGTATTTCGGGGGTAGAGCCAATATGGCCGAATAGGAACAGCTCCAGTCTACAGCTCCCAGCATGAGCGTCACAGATGACTGATGATTTCTGCATTTCCATCTGAGGTACAGGGTTCATCTCACTAGGGAGTTCCAGTGGTTGCAGGACAGTGGTTGCAGTGCACCATGCACAAGCCAAAGCAGGGCGATGCATTGCCTCACTTGATAAGCACAAATGTTCAGGGAGTTCCCTTTCCTAGTCAAAGAAATGGGTGACATACGGCACCTGGAATATCAGGTCACTCTCACCCTAATACTGTGCTTTTCCAATGGGCTTGGAAAAGCACACCAGGAGATTGTGTCCTCTGCCTGCCTCAGAGGGTCCTATGCCCAGGGTGTCTCACTGATTGCTCGCACAGCAGTCTGAGATCAAACTGCAAGGTGGCAGTGAGGCTGGAGGAGGGGCGCCCACCATTGCCCAGGTTTGCTTAGGTAAACAATGCAGCCAGGAAGCTTGAACTGGGTAGAGCCCACCACAACTCAAGGAGACCTCCCTGCCTCTGTAGGCTCCACTTCTGGGATCATGGCACAAACAAAAAGTCAGCAGTAACCTCTGCAGAATTAAATGTCCCTGTCTGACAGTTTGAAGAGAGTAGGTTCTCTCAGCATGCAGTTGGAGATCTGAGAATGGGCAGACTGCCTCCTAAAGTGGCTCCCTGACCCCCGAGCAGCCTAACTGGGAGGCACCCCCGAGTAGGGACAGACTGACACCTCACTCGACCGGGTACTCCTCTGAGACAAAACTTCCAGAGGAATGATCAGACAGCTGAATTTGCGGTTCACCAAAATTCACTGTTCTGAAGCCACTGCTGCTGATACCCAGGAAAACAGGGTCTGGAGTAGACCTCTAACAAACTCCAACAGACCTGCAGCTGAGGGTCTTGTCTGTTAGAAGGAAAACTAACAAACAGAAATGACACTCACACCAAAAACCCCTCTGTACATCACCATCACCAAAGACCAAAAGTTGATAAAACCACAAAGATGGGGACAAAAAAGAGCAGGAAACTGGATACTCTAAAAAGCAGAGCACCTCTTCTCCTCCAAAGGAAGACAGTTCCTCACCAGCAATGGAAAAAAGCTGGACGGAGAATGACTTTGATGAGTTGAGAGAAGAAGGCCTCAGATGATCAAACTACTCTGAGCTACAGGAGGAAATTCAAACCAATAGCAAAGAAGAAAAAATGAAAAAAATTAGATGAATATATAACAGGAAAACATTAGATGAATGTATAACTGGAAGCAGAGAAGTGCTTAAAGGAGCTGATGGAGCTCAAAGCCAAGTTTCAAGAACTACGTGAAGAATGCAGAAGCCTCAGGAGCTGATGCAATCAACTGGAAGAAAGGGTATCAGTGATGGAAGATGAAATGAATGAAATGAAGTGAGAAGGGAAGTTTAGAGAAAAAAGAATAAAAAGAAATAAACAAAGCCTCCAAGAAATATGGGACTATGTGAAAAGACCAAACCTACGTCTGATTGCTGTACCTGAAAGTGATGGGGAGAATGGAACCAAGCTGGAAAACACTCTGCAGGATATTATCCAGGAGAACTTCCCCAATGTAGAAAGGCAGGCCAACATTCAGATTCAGGAAATACAGAGAACACCAAAGATACTCCTTGAGAAGAGCAACTCCAAGACACATAATTGTCAGATTCACCAAAGTTGAAATGGAGGAAAAAATGTTAAGGGTAGGCAGAGAAAAAGGTCGGGTTACCCACAAAGGGAAGCCCATGAGACTAACAGCTGATCTCTCAGCAGAAACTCTACAAGCCAGAAGAGAGTGGCAGCCAATATTCAACATTCTTAAAGAAAAGAATTTTCAACCCAGAATTTCATATACAGTCTGACTATGCTTCATAAGTGAAGGAGAAATAAAATCCTTTACTGGCAAGCAAATGCTGAGAGATTTTGTCACCACCAGGCCTGCCATAAAAGAGCTCCTGAAGAAGCACTAAACATGGAAAGGAACAACTGTACAAGCCACTGCAAAAACATGCCAAATTGTAAAGGCCATCGAGACTAGGAAGAAACTGCATCAACTAATGAGCAAAATAACCAGCTAACATCTTAATGACAGGATCAAATTCACACATAACAATATTAACTTTAAATGTAAATGGGCTAAATGCTCCAAATAAAAGACACAGACTGGCAAATTGGATAAGGAATCAAGACCCATCAGTGTGCTGTACTCAGGAAACCCATCTCCCATACAGAGACACACATAGACTCAAAATAAAGGGATGGAGGAAGATATACCAAGCAAATGGAAAACAAAAAAGGCAGGGGTTGCAATCCTAGTCTCTGATAAAATAGACTTTGAACAAACAAAGATCAAAAGAGACAAAGAAGGCCATTACATAATGCTAAAGTGATCAATTCAACAAGAAGAGCTAACTATCCTAAATATATATGCACCCAACACAGGAGCACTCAGATTCATAAAGCAAGTCCTGAGTGACCTACAAAGAGACTTAGACTCCCACACAAGAATAATGGGAGATTTTTACACCCCACTGTCAACATTAGACAGATCAGCAAGACAGAAAGTTAACAAGGATACCCAGGAATTGAACTCAGCTCTGCACCAAGCGGACCTAACAGATATCTACAGAACTCTTCACTCCAAATCAACAGAATATACATTCTTTTCAGCACCACACCACACCTACTCCAAAATTAACCACATACTTAGAAGTAAAGCTCTCCTCAGCAAATGTAAAAGAATAGAAATTATAACAAATTGTCTCTCAGACCACAGTGAAATCAAACTAGAACTCAGGATTAGGAAACTCACTCAAAACCGCTCAACTACATGGAAACTGAACAACCAGCTCTTGAATGACTACTGGGTACACAACAAAATGAAGGCAGAAATAAAGATGTTCTTTGAAACTAATGAGAACAAAGACACAGCACACCAGAATCTTTGGGACACATTCAAAGCAATGTGTAGAGGGAAATTTATAGCACTAAGTACCCACAAGAGAAAGCAGGAAAGATCCAAAATTGACCTCCTAACATCACAATTAAAAGAACTAGAAAAGCGAGAGCAAACACATTCAAAAGCTAGCAGAAGGCTAGAAATAACTAAAATCAGAGCAGAACTGAAGGAAATAGAGACACAAAAAACCCTTCAAAAAATTAATGAATCCAGGAGCTGGTTTTTTGAAAAGATCAACAAAATTGATAGACCACTAGCAAGACTAATAAAGAAGAAAAGAGAGAAGAATCAAATAGATGCAATAAAAAATGATAAAGGGGATATCACCAACGATCCCACAGAAATAAAATCTACCATCACTTCTACACAAATAAACTAGAAAATCTAGAAGAAATGGATAAATTCCTAGACACATACACCCTCCCAAGACTAAACCAGGAAGAAGTTGAATCTCTGAATAGACCAATAACAAGCTCTGAAATTGTGGCAAAAATCAATAGCTTACCAACAAAAAAGAGTCCAGGACCAGATGGATTCACTGCTGAATTCTACCAGAGGTACAAGGAGGAACTGGTACCATTCTTTCTGAAACTATTCCAATCCATAGAAAAAGAAGGAGTCCTCCCTAACTCATTTAATGAGGCCAGCATCATCCTGATACCAAAGCCTGGCAGAGACACAACGAAAAAAGAGAATTTTAGACCAAAATCCTTGATGAACATTGATGAAAAAAACCCTCAGTAAAATACTGGGCAACTGAATCCAGCAGCACATCAAAAAGCTTATCCACCATGATCAAGTGGGCTTCATCCCTGGGATGCAAGGCTGGTCCAACATATGCAAATCAATACATGTAATCCAGCATATAAACAGAATCAAAGACAAAAACCACATGATAATCTCAATAGATGCAGAAAAGGCCTTTGTCAAAATTCAACAACCCTTCCTGCTAAAAACACTCAATAAATTAGGAATTGATGGGACGTATCTCAAAATAGTAAGAGCTATCTATGACAAACCCACAGCCAATATCATACTGAATGGGCAAAAATTGGAAGCATTCCCTTTGAAAACTGGCACAAGACAGGGATGCCCTCACTCACCACTCCTATTCAACATAGTGCTGGAAGTTCTGGCCAGGGCAATCAGGCAGGAGAAGGAAATTAAGGGTACTGAATTAGGAAAAGACAAAGTTAAATTGTCCCTGTTTGCAGATGACATGATTGTATATCTAGAAAACCCCATTGTCTTAGCCCAAAATTTCCTTAAGCTGATTAGCAAATTCAGCAAAGTCTCAGGATAGAAAATAAATGTACAAAAATCACAAGCATTCCTATACACCAATAACAGACAAACGGAGAGCCAAATCATGAGTGAACTCACATTCACAATTGCTTCAAAGAGAATAAAATACCTAGGAATTCAACTTACAAGGGATGCGAAGGACCTCTTCCTGGAGAACTACAAACCACTGCTCAATGAAATAAAAGAGGATACAAACAAATGGAAGAACATTCCATGCTCATGGGTTGGAAGAATCAATATCATGAAAATGGCCATACTGCCCAGGTAATATATAGATTCAATGCCATCCCCATCAAGCTACCAATGACTTTCTTCACAGAATTGGAAAAAACTACTTTAAAGTTCATATGGAACCAAAAAAGAGCCCGCATCACCAATTCAATCCTAAACCAAAAGAACAAAGCTGGAGGCATCACGCTACCTGACTTCAAACTGTACTACAAGGCTACAGTAACCAAAACAGCATGGTACTGGTACCAAAACAAAGACATAGGTCAATGGAACAGAACAGAACCCTCAGAAATGATGCCACATATCTACAATTATCTGATCTTTGACAAATCTGACAAAAACCAGCAATGGGGAAAGGATTCCCAATTTAATAAATGGTGCTGGGAAAACTGGCTAGCCATATATAGAAAGCTGAAACTGGATCCTTTCCTTACACCTTATAAAAAATTAATTCAAGATGGATTAAAGACTTACATGTTAGACCTAAAACCATAAAAACCCTAGAAGAAAACCTAGGCAATACCATTCAGGACATAGGCATGGGAAGAGACTTCATGTCTAAAACACCAAAAGCAATGATAACAAAAGCCAAAATTGACAAATGGGATCTAATTAAACTAAAGAGCTTCTGCACAGCAAAAGAAGCTACCAACAGAGTGAACAGGCAACCTACAAAATGGGAGAAAATTTTTGCAACCTACTCATCTGAAAAAGGGCTAATATCCAGAATCTACAATGAACTCAAACAAATTTGCAAAAAAAAACAAATAACCCCATCAAAAAGTGGGTGAAGGACATGAACAGACACTTAGAAGAAGAAGACATTTATGCAGCCAAAAAACACATGCAAAAATGCTCATCATCACTGGCCATCAGAGAAATGCAAATCAAAACCACAATGAGATACCATCTCACACCAGATAGAATGGTGATCATTAAAAAGTCAGGAAAGAACAGGTGCTGGAGAGGATGTGGAGAAATGAGAAAACTTTTACACTGTTGGTGGGACTATAAACTAGTTCAACCATTGTGGAAGTCAGTGTGGTGATTCCTCAGGGATCTAGAACTAGAAATACCGTTTGACCCAGCCATCCGATTACTGGGTATATACCCAAAGGACTATAAATCATGCTGCTATAAAGACACATGCACACGTATGTTTATTGTGGAACTATTCACAATAGCAAAGACTTGGAACAAACCCAAATGTTCAACAACAATAGACTGGATATAGAAAATGTGGCACATATACACCATGGAATACTATGCAGCCATAAAAAATGATGAGTTCATGTCCTTTGTAGGGACATGGATGAAGCTGGAAACATTAATTCTCAGCAAACTATCACAAGGACAAAAAAACCGAACACTGCATGTTCTCACTCATAGGTGGGAATTGAACAATGAGAACACATGGACACAGGAAGGGGAACATCACACTCTGGAGACTGTTGTGGGGTGGGAGGAGGGGGGATAGCATTAGGAGATATACCTAATGCTAAGTGATGAGTTAAGGGGTGCAGCATACCAACATGGCAGAAGGATACATATGTAACAAACCTGCACTTTGTGCACATGTACACTAAAACTTAAAGTATAACAATATTTAAAAAATGAAATAATAAATAAAAATGTTAAAAAAAAGAAAGATAACCACTCATTGATCATGGCTCCCCTGTCAGAATTGTGTGTACTCTGTAACTTCTTTCGTAGTGGTAGTCCTGTTTTCCTAATCACTTGGTTACTGTGCTGTGAAAGACTAAGAATTTGAATATGAAGTATACATGCTATTCAGTTGTGAATTTTGGGGACATATGTAACAGCTTATCAACATGTGAAGATACCGTAATTGATAGCTTCTTAAGGACAATTTGCTTCCAAATTTTAAGCTGGAAAGTCACTGGAATAACTTTAAAAAAAGAATTACAATACATTACTTTTTAGATTTTCGGTGAGTAGTTAAGAATTGTGTACAAATTGAAATGTCTGTACTGATCCTCAACCAATAAAATCTCAATTATGAAAGAAAAAAAACCTTTCTTTTGATTGAGCAGTTTTGAAACTCTCTATTGTAGAATCTACAAGTGGACATTTGGAGCACTTTTAGGCCTACGGTGGAAAAGGAAATATCTTCATATAAAAACTAGATGGAAACATTCTGAGAAACTTCTTTGTGATGTGTGAGTTCGTCTCCCACAGTTGAATCTTTGTTTTGATTGAGCAGTTTTGAAACATTCTTTTTGTAGAATCTGCAAGTGTACATTTGCAGAACTTTGAGGCCTGTGGTGGAAAAGGAAAAATCCTCACATAAAAATTAGACAGAATAATGAGAAACTACTTTGTGATGTGTGCATTCATCTGCCAGAGTTGAACTGTTCTTTTAATGGAGCAGTTTTGAAATACTCTTTTTGTACAATCTGCAAGTGGACATTTGGAATGCTTTGAGGCCTATGGTGGAAAAGGAAATATCTTCATATAAAAACTAGACAGAAGCATTCTCAGAAACTTCTTTGTGATGAGTGCATTCACCTCACAGAGTTGAACGCTTCTTCTGATTGAGCAGTTTGGAAACACTCTTTTTGTAGAATCTGCAGGTGCACATTTGCAGAGCTTTGAGACCTAAGTGGAAAAGGAAATATCTTCATATAAAAACTAGACAGAAGCATTCTGAGAAACTAGTATGTGATGTGTGCATTCATCTCCCAGAGTGGAACACTTCTTCTGATGGAGCAGTTTTGAAATCCTCTTTTTGTAGAATCTCCAAGTGGACATTTGGAGAGTTTTGAGGCCTATGGTGGAAAATGAGATATCTTCATATAAAAACTAGACAGAAGAATTCTGAGAAACTTCTTTGTGATGTGTGAGTTCATCTCACAGAGTTGAACATTTTTTTTTGATTGAGCAGCTTGGAAACACTCTTTTTGTAGAACCCGCAAGTGGACATTTGGAATGCTTTCAGCCCTATGGTGGAAAACGAAATATCTTCACATAAAAACTACACAGAAGAATTCTGAGAAAATTCTTTCTGACGTGTGCATTTATCTCACAGAGTTGAAGCTTTCTTTTGATTGAGCAGGTTTGAAACACTATTTTTAGAATCTCAAAGTGGACATTTGTAGTGCTCTACGGCCTATGGTGGAAAAGGAAATATCTTCACATAAAATCTAGACACAAGCAATCTAGGAAACTTCCTTGTGATGAGTGCCTTCATCTTTCAGACTTAAACCTTTCTTTTGATTGAGCACTTTTGAAACTCTCTTTTTGTAGGATCTGCAAGTGGACATTTGGAGCAGTTTGAGGCCTATGGTGGAAAAGGAAATATCTTCACATAAAAACTAGAGAGAAGAATTCTGAGAAAATAGTTTGTGATGTGTGTGTTCATCTGACCGAGATGAACATTGCTTTTGATTGAACAGTTTGGAAACACTCTGCAGAAACTTCAAGTGGACATTTGTAGTGCTTTTGGGCCAAGGGTGGAAAAGGAAATATCTTCATACAACAACTAGACAGAAGCATTCTGAGAAACTTCTTTGTGATGTGTGCATTCATCTCACAGAGTTCAACATTTTTTGTGATTGGGCAGTTTTGAAACACCCTTTTTGTAATAACTGCAAGAGGACATTTGGAGCGGTTTGAGGCCTATGGTGGAAAAGGAAATATCTTCACATAAAAACTAGACACACAAATTCTTAGAAACTTCTTTGTGATGTGTGCACTCATTTCACAGAGTTGAACATTTCTTTTGATTGAACAGTTTGGAAACACTCTTTTGTAGAAACTGCAAGTGTACATTTGGAGTGCTTCTTGGCCTATGGTGAAAAAGGAAATATCTTCATATAAAAATTAGACAGAAGCATTCTGAGAAACCTGTTTGGGATAAGTGCATTCTTCTCCCAGAGTTGCACCTTTCTTTTAATTGAGCAGTTTTGAAACACTCTTTTTGTAGAATCTGCAAGAGCACATTTGCAGAGATTTGAAGGCTATGGTGGAAAAGGAAATATCCTCACATAAAAACTAGACAGAAGCATTCTGAGAAACTACTTTGTGATGTGTGCATTCATCTCCCAGAGTTGAACATTTCTTTTGATGGAGCAGTTTGTAAATTCTCTTTCTGTAGTATCTGCAAGTGGCATTTGGAGCTCTTTGAGGCTTATAGTGGAAAATGAAATACGTTCATATAAAAACTAGACAGAAGAATTCTGAGAAACTTCTTTGTGATGTGTGCACTTATCTCACAGAGTTGAACTTTTCTTTTGATTGAGCCATTTTGAAATACTCTTTTTTTAGAATCTGCCAGTGGACATTTGGAGCGCTTTGTGGCCTATGGTAGAAAAGGAAATATCTTCACATAAAATCTAGACAGAAGCAATCTGAGAAACTTCTTTGTGATGTGTGCATTCATCTCACAGAGTTAAACATTTATTTTGATTGGGCAGATTTGAAACTCTCTATTGTAGAATCTGCAAGTGGACATTTGGAATCCTTAGAGGCCTATGGTAGAAAAGGAAATATCTTCACATAAAAACTAGACAGAAGAATTCTGAGAAACTTCTTTTTGATGTGTGCGTTCATCTCACAGAGTTAAATGTTTCTTTTGATTGAGCAGTTTTGAAACTCCCTTTTTGTAGAATCTGAAAGGGGACATTTTGAGCGCTCTGAGGCCTATGTTGGAATAGGAAATATCTTCAAATAAATACTGGACCGAAGAATTCTGAGAAACTAATTCTTGATGTGTGCACTCATCTCACAGATTTGAACATATCTTTTGATTGAGCAGTTTGGAAACACTCTTTTTGTGGAATCTACATGTGGACATTTGGAGTTCTTTTAGGCCTACGGTGGAAAAGAAATAATATAAAAACTAGACAGAAGCATTCAGAGAAACTTCTTTGTGATGAGTGCATTCATCTCATAGACCTGAAGCTTTCTGTTGATTGAGCAGTTTGAAACACTCTTTTTGGAGAATCTGCAAGTGCACATTTGCAGAGCTTAGAGGCCTATGATGGGAAAGGAATTACCATAACACAAAAACCAGACAAAAGCATTCTGAGAAACTACGTTGTGATGTGTGCATTCATCTCAGAGTTGAACATTCCTTTTGATTGAGCAGTTTGGAAATACTCTTTTTTTTAGAATCCACAAGTGGACATTTGGAATGCTTTGGGACCTACGGTAGAAAAGGAAATATCTACACATAAAATCTAGACAGAAGCAATCTGAGAAACTTCTTCAGGATGTGTGAATCCATCTCACAGAATTAAACCTATCTTTTCATTCAGCTGTTTTGGAAAATCTCTTTAATAGAATCTGAAAGGGGAAATTTTGAGCACTTTTGGAGGCCTATGGGGGAAAAGGAATTATCTTCACTTAAAAACTAGACAGAAGAATTCTGAGAAACTTCTTTGTGATGTGTGCATTCATTTAACAAGTTGAACACTTCTTTGGATTGAGCACTTTAGAGTACTCTTTTGTGAATCTACAAGTGGACATTTGGAGTGCTTTTAGGCCTAAAGTGGAAAAGGAAATATCTTCACATAAAAAGAAGACAGACGGATTTGAGAAACTACTTTGTGATGTGTGAATTCATCTCCCAGAGTTGAACATTTCTTTTGATAAAGCAGTTTGTAAATTCTCTTTCTGTAGTATCTGGAGTCACAACCCTGATGTTGATGAAACTTCTGGGAGTCACCTCACCGAAGATGATGAAACTTCTGGAGTCACCACCCAATGATGATGAAGCTTCTGGAGTCACCACACCTAAGATGATGAAGCTTTCTGGAGTCACCACCCCAAAGATGATGAAGCTTCTGAGAGTCACCAACTCGAAGATGAAGCTTCAGGGAGTCACCATGCCGATGATGATGAAGCTTCTGGGAGTCACCACCCCAATGATGATGAAGCTTTTGGAAGTCACCACACATGATAATAAAGCTTCTGTTAGTCAATACCCGATGATGATGAAGATTCTGGAATCACCACCCAGATGATAATGAAGATTCTGGGAGTCACCACCCCGATGATGATGAAGCAATTTAGGGGGTCACCACCCCGATGATGATGAAGCTTAGGTTAGTCAACACCTTGATGATGATAAGCTTTGGGGAGTCACCACAACGATGATGATGAAGCTTCCTTGGAGTCACCACCCCTATGATGACAAAGCTTCTGGGAGTCATCACCCAATGATGATGAAGCTTCTGACAGTCACCACCCCGATGATGATAAAGTATTGGGAGTCACCAATCCAATGATGATGAAAACTGCTGGGAGTCACCACCCCAATGATGATGAAGCATCAGGAGTCACAACCGATGATAATGAAGTTTCTGGGAGAACACTTACGATGATGGAGATTCTGGGAGTCACCAACCCGATGATGAAACTTTTCAGAGTCACCACTGTGAAGATGAAGATTCTGGTAGACACCAAAGTTGAATGACAAAAGTTCTGGGAGGCACCACCCAGATGATGAAGCTTCTAGAAGGCACCAATTTGGTGATGAAGCTTCTGGGAGTCACCACCCGAAGATGATGAAGCTTCTGGGAATTGCCACCACGATGATGAAGCTTCTGCAGTCACCACCACGATGATGATGAAGCTTCTGGGAGTCATGACTCCAATGATGATGAAGTTTCTGGGAATCAACACCCAGATGATGAAGCTTCTGGTGGTCACGACCATGATGATGGCAAAGCTTCTAGGAATCACCACCCTGATGATGAAGATTCTGGGAGTGACCACTCCAATGATGAAGCTTCTGGGAGTCACCACCCTGATGATGAAGCTTCAGGGAGTCACCACCCAGATGATGAAGCTTCTGAGAGTCAACACCACGATGAAGAAACATCAGGGAAACACCACCCTGATGATGAAGCTTCTGGGAATAACCACCCCGATGATGATGAAGCTTCTGGATCATGACCCTGGTGACGATGAAGACTCTGGGAGTCACCACCAGATGATGAAGCTTCTGGAGTACCACTCCGATGATGAAGCTTCTGGGAGTCACCACCCTGATGATGAAGCTTCTGGGAGACACCACCCCAATGATAACAAAGCTTCTGGAGTCAACACCCCGATGATGATGAAGCTTCTGGGAGTCAAAAGGCCGAAGCTGATGAAGCTTCTGGGATCACCAGCCTGATGATGATGAAGCCTCTGGGAGTCATCACCACAATGATGCTGAAGCTTCTGACAGTCACCACCCTGATGATGATGAAGTATCTGGGAGTCACCAATCCGATGATGATGAAACTGCTGGGAGTCATCACCCCAATGATGATGAAGCATCAGAGAGTCATCACCCGATGATAATGAAGCTTCAGGGAGAGACCACTACGATCATGGAGATTCTGGAATTCAACACCCAATGATAAAACTTCCGGGAGTCACCACTGTGAAGATGAAAGCTTCTGGTAGAAACCAAGCCGATGACAAAAACTTCTGGGAGTCACCACCCTGATGATGAAGCTTGACTCCGATGATGATGAAGTTTCTGGGAATCACCACCCCGAAGATGAAGCTTCTGGGAGACACCACCCCATGATGAAGCTTCAGGGAGTCACCACCCCGATGATGAAGCTTCTGGGAGTCAACATCACGATGATGAAACTTCAGGGAAACACCACCACAATGATGAAGCTTCTGGATTAACCACCCGATGATGGTGAAGCATCTGGGGTCACCACCCTGGTGATGATGAAGATTCTGGATTCACCACCCAGATGATAAAGCTTCTGGGAGCCAGCACCCCAATGATGAACCTTCTGGGATTCAGAACGCCGATAATGAAAGATTCTGGGATCACCCCTCTGATGATGAAGCTTCTGGGAGTCACCACCCCGATGATGAAGCTGCTGGGAGTCACCACCCTTGATGATAATGAAGCTTCTGGGAGTCAACACCCCGATGATGATGAAGCTTCTGGGAGTCAAAAGGACGAAGATGATGAAGCTTCTGGAGCACCAGCCCGATGATCATGAAGCTTTGGATCACCTCCCGATGATGATGAAACTTCTGGGAGTCACCACCTCGATGATGCTGAAGCTTCTGGGAGTCACCAAACCTATGATGATGAAGCTTTTGGGAGTCAACACCCCGATGATGATGAAGCTCCTGTTAATCAACAACCCAATGATGGTGAAGATTTCAGGGAGTCACAACCCTGAGGATAATGAAGCTTTTGGGAGTCACAACCCCGATGATGGGTGAAGCATTTGGGAGTCACCACCACTATGATGATGAAGCTTCTGTTAATCAACACACCGACAACGATGAAGCTTCTGGGGAGTCACCACCAAGATGAAGATGAAGCTTCTGGAAGTCAACACCATTATGGATGATGAAGATTCTGAGAGTCACCACTCCAATGGTGATGAAGCTTCTGGGACTCACCACCATGATGATGATGAAGCTTCTTGGAGTCACCACCCCAATGATGTTGAAGCCTCTTGGAGTCACCACCCCGATGATGTTGAAGCCTCTGGCAGTCACCACGCCAATGATAATGAAGCTTCTGATAGTCACCACCCGATGATGAAGAGTCTGGGAGTCACCACCCCGATGATGAAGCTTCTGGGAGACACCACTCTGATGATGAAGATTCTAGGAGTCAACACCTTGATGATGATGAAGCTTCTGGGAGTCAACACCCCGATGATGAGCTTCTGGCAGTCACCACTCTGATGATGATGAAGCTTCTGGGAGCCACCACCCCAATGATGAAGCTTCTGGAGTAAACACCTGGATGATGAAGCTTCTGGGAGTCAACATCCCAATGAAGAAATTTCTGGGAATCAACACCATGATAAAAGCTTCTGGGAATCACCACCCTGATGCTGATAAGCTTCGGGAGTCAACTCCCTATGACGATGAGGCTTCTGGGAGTCACCATCGTATGATGAAGCTTCTGGGATCACCAACCTGGTGATGATGAAGCTTTTGGGGTCACCACCCAGATGATAAGCTTCTGGGACCAGCACCCCAATGATGAACTTTCTGGGATTCAGAGCCCCGATGATGAAGATTCGGAGTCACCCCTCTGATGAAGCTTCTGGGAGTCACCACCCTGATGATAACGAAGCTTCTGGGAGTTCAACACCCCGATGATGATGAAGCTCTGGGATTCAAAAGGACGAAGATGATGAAGTTTCTGGGAGTCACCAGCCCGATGATGAAGAAGCTTTTGAGAGTCACCACCCTGATGATGATGAAACTTCTGGGAGTCACCACCTCGATGATGTGAAGCTTCGGGAGTCACCAAACCTATGATGATGAAGCTTTTGAGAGTCACCACCCCGATGATGATGAAGCTTCTGTTAATCAACACCCCAATGATGGTGAAGATTCAGGGAGTCACAACCCTGAGGATAATGAAGCTTTTGGAGTCACAACCCCGAAGATGGTGAAGCATTGGGAGTCACCACCACTATGATGATGAAGCTTCTGTTAGTCAACACCCCGATGACGATGAAGCTTCTGGGAGTCACCACCAAGATGATGATGAAGCTTCTGGAAGTCAACACCATTATGATGATGAAGATTCTGAGAGTCACCACTCCAATGGTGATGAAGCTTCTGGACTCACCACCATGATGATGATGAAGCTTCTTGGAGTCACCACCCCAATGATGATGAAGCCTCTTGGAGTCACCACCCCGATGATGTTGAGCCTCTTGCAGTCACCACCCCAATGATAATGAAGCTTCTGGTAGTCACCACCCGATGATGAAGAGCTGGGAGTCACCACCCCGTGATGAAGCTTCTGGGAGACACCACTCCGATGTGAAGATCTAGGAGTCAACACCCTGATGATGATGAAGCTTCTGGAGTCAACACCCCGATGATAAATCTTCTTGGCAGTCACCACCCTGATGATGATGAAGCTTCTGGGAGCCACCACCCCAATGATAAGCTTCTGGGAGTAAACACCTGGATGATGAAGCTTCTGGAGTCAACATCCCGATGAAGAAATTTCTGGGAATCAACACCATTGATGATAAAGCTTCTGGAATCACCACCCCATGCTGATGAAGCTCTGGAGTCAATCCCTGATGACAATGAGGCTCTGGGAGTCACCATCGTTGATGATGAAGCTTTGGGAGCCACCACCCTGGGTGATGATGAAGCTTTGGGAGTCATCACCTGATGATGAAGCTACTGGGAGTCACCAACCAGATGATGAAGCTTCTGGAAGCTTCTGGCAGCACCACCCCGATGATGATGAAGCTTCTGGAGTGAACACCCTGATGATGATGAAGTTCCTGGTGTAACCATCCCGACGATGACCTCTGGTAGTCACCACCCTGATGATGATGAAGCTTCTGGGAGTCACCACCCAGATAATGAAGATTCTGGGAGTCACCTCCCTGATGATGAAGCCTCTTGGATTGACCACCCCGATGATGAAGCTTCTGGGAGTCAGCACCTGGATGATGAAGCTTCTGGGAGTCAACCTCCTGATGATGATGAAACTTCTGGGGCTCACCACTGTGATGATGAAGCTAATGGGAGACACCACCCTGATGATGTTGAAGCTTCTGAGAGTCACCACCTCGATGACGAAGCTTCTGGGAGTCACCACCCCGATGATGAAGCTTCTGGGAGTCACCACCCCGATGATGAAGCTTCTGGGAGTCACCACCCAAAAGATGAAGCTTCTGGGAGTCAATACCACGATGATGATGAAGCTTCCGAGGATCACAAACCCGATGATGAAGTTCTGGCAGTCACCAGTACGATAATGATGAAGATTCAGGAATCACCACCCCAATGAACCCTTCTGGTAGTCAACACCTCGATGATGAAGCTTCTGGTAGTCACCACCATGATGATGATGAAGCTTCTGGAGTCACCACCAAGATGATGAGGCTTCTGGGAGTCACCAACCAGATGATGAAGCTTCTGGGAGCCAGCAACCCGATTATGAAGCTTCTGTGAGGCAGCAACTAGATGATGAAGCTTCTCTGAGTCACCACCAAATGAAGAAGATTCTGCGAACCACCACCCTGGTGACGAAGCCTCTGCAAGGCACCAACAGGATGATGAAATTCTGGCAGCCAGCATGCCAATGATGAAGCTTCTGGGAGTCAGCAAACAGATGATGAAGCTTCTGGGAGTCACCACCCCGATGGAGAAGCTGCTGCGAATCACCACCCCTATAATGAAGCTTCTGGGAGTCACCAAAACGATGATGAAACTTATGGGAGTCATGCCAACGATGATGAAGCTTCTGGGTGTCACGACGCCGATGATGAAGCTCCTGGAGACAACACCCAAATGACGAAGCTTCTGGGAGTCACCACTGTGAAGATGAAGCTTCTGGTAGTCACCACCCCGCTGATGAACCTTCTGGGAGACACCATCCAATGATGATGAAGCTTCTTGCAGTCACCATCCTGAAGATGATGAATCTTCTGGGAGCCACCACACCAATGATTATGAAGCTTCTGGCAGTCACCTCCCCGATGATAATGAAGCTTCTGGGAGTCACCACCACAATGATGAAGATTCTGGGAGTCACCACCCCAATGATGAAGCGTCGGGAGTCAACACCGCAAAGATTGAAGCTTCTGTGAGTCAACTCCCCGATGATGAAGCTTCTGGGAGTCACTACCCCAATGATGAAGCTTCTGGGAGACACCACCCTGATGATGAAGCTTCCGGGATTCTCCACCACGAAGATGATGAAGATTCGGAGAATCACCATCCCAATGATGAAGCTTCTGGCAGTCACCACCCCCATGATGATGAAGCTTCAGAGAGTCAACAGCCCGATGATGAAGATTCTGGGATTCACCACCCCAATGATGAAGCTACTTGTATTCACCACCCCGATGATGAAGCTTCTGGGAGTCACCTCCTGGATGATGAAGCTTCTGGTAGTCAACAGCCGGATGATGAAATTTGTGGGAAACACCACCCCGATGATGAAGCTTTCTGGAATCACCACTCCGATGATGATGGAGCTTCGGGGAATCAACACCCCGATGATGGTGAAGCCTCTGGGAGTCACCACCGTGATGATGAAGGTAATGGGGAGTCACCACCCCGATGATGATGAAGCTTCTGGGAGTCACCATCCCTATGATGAGGCTTCTGCGAGTCACCACCCCGATGATTAAGCTTCTGTGAATCCCCACCCTGATGATGAAGATTCTGGGAGTCACCAACTGATGATGAAGTTCATGGAAGTCACCAACCTGATGATGATGAAGCTTCTGGAGGGACAATCCCAATGATGACAAAGCTTCTTGGAGTCACCACCCTGATGATAAAACTTCGGGAGTCACCACCTGATGATGAGGCTTCTGGGATCACCACCCCAATGATGAAGCTTCTAGGAGTCACCAAAATGATGACGAAGCTTCTGAGATTCACCACCGCCATGATGAATCTTCTGGGAGTCATGACCCCAATGATGAAGCTTCTGGGAGTCACCAGCCCTATGATGATGAAGATTCTGGGAGTCACCACGCCAATGATAATGAGTCTTCTGGGAGTCACCACCCAGATGAAGATGAAGCTTTTGGGAGTCACCACCCCGATGATGATGAAGCTTCTGGAGTCTCCACCTCAAAGATGATGAAGCTTCTGGGAGTCAAAACCCTGATGAAGAAACTTCTGGGAGTCACCACTCTGATGGTGAAACTTCTGGGAATCACCACCCTGATGATGAAACTTCTGGGATTCACCATCCCGATGATGAAGATTTTGGGAGCACCGCCAAAATCATGATGCTTCTGACAGTGACCACCCCGATCATGATGCTTCTGGGCATCACCACCCAGATGATGATGAAGCTTCTGGGCGTCACCACCCTGATGATGATGAAGCTTCTGGCATTCACCATCCCGAAGATGATGAAGCTTCTGGGAGTCACCACCCCAAATATGATGAAGCTTCTGGGAGACATAACCCCGATGATGAAGCTTGTCAGAGTCACCACCCAGACGATGAAATTTCTGGGAATGAACACCCGGATGATGAAGCTTCTGGGAGTCACGACCCCAATGATGAAGCTTCTAGGAGTCAACACCCAGATGATGAAGATTCTGGGAGTCATCACAACGATGATGAATCTCCTGGGAATCACCACCCCAATGATGAATCATCAGGGAGTCACCACGCCAATGATGATGAAGCTTCTGGGAGTCAACACCCCGATGATGATGAAGCTTCTGGAGTCACCAACCCGGTGATGATGAAGCTCTGGGAGTCACCAACCCGAAGATTGTGAAACTTCTGGGAGTCAACACCCTGATGATTAAAACTTCTCAGAGTCACAACCCCAATGAAGTTTCTGGGAATCACCACCCCAATGATGAAGCTTCTGGGAGTCCCCACCACGATGATGAATCTTCTGGCAGTTACCACAAAGATGATGAAACCTCTGGGAATCACCACCCCATTGATGAAGCTTCAGGAGTCATCACACCGATGATGATGAAGCTTCTGACTGTCACCACTCCAGTGATGAAGCTTCTGGGATTCAAAACCACAATGATGAAGATTCCGGGAGTCACCACCCCGGATGATGATATTCTGGGAATTACCACCTCAATGATGAAGCTTCTGGGAGTCCCCATCCCGATGATTATGAAACATCTGGGAGTCCCCATCCCGATGATGAAATTCTGGGAATTACCACCTCAATGATGAAGCTTCTGGGAGTCACCATCCCGATGATGATGAAACTTCTGGGAGTCCCCATCCCGATGATGAAGCTTCGGGCAGTCACAATGCTGATGATGATGGAGCTTCTGGGAGTCACTACCCTGATGAAAAGCTTATGGGAGTCACTAACCCGATGATCAAAATTCTGGGAGTCACCAACCCAATGATTATGGTTCTCGTGTCACCACCCTGATGATGAAGCTTCTGGGAGTCACCACTCCAATGATGTAGCTTCTTGGATTCACCAACCCAATGAAGAAGCTTCTGGGAGTCACCACACCGATGATGATGAAGCTACTAGGAGTCACCACCCGATGATGATGAAGCTTCTTGGAGTCACCACCCCAATGACGAAGCTTCTGGGGTCACCACCCTGATGATTAAGAAGCTTCTGGGAGTCATCACCGCGATGATGAAAATAATGGGAGTCACCACCCTGATGATGAAGCTTCTGGCATTCCTAACCCCAATGATGAAGCTTCTCGGAGTCACCAACCCTATGGCAAAGCTTCTGGAATTCACCACACCAATGATGAAGCCTCTGGGAGTCACCAACCCGATGACGAAGCTACTGGGATTCATCATCCCAATGATGAAACTTCTGGGGTTCACCACGCTGATGATGAAAATTCTGGGAGTCACCACAACGATGATGAAACTTCTGAGAATCAAAACCATGATGATGAAGCTTCTGGGAGTCACCATCGTGATGATGAAGCTTCTGAGAGTCACCACTATGATGATGAAGCTTCTGGAATTCACCACACTGATGATGAAGCCTCCTGGAGTCACCAGGCCGATGATGAAGATTCTGGGAATCATTTCCCAATGATGAAACTTCTGGGATTCACCATCCCGATGATGAAGGTTCCGGGAGTCACCACCACAATGATGATGAAGCTTCTGGGAGTCACCATTTCTATCATGAAGAAGCATCTGGGAGGCACCACCCTGACGATGATGAAGCTTCTTTTAGACACCACCCCAATGATGAAGCTTCTGGGATCACCACCCCGATGATGGTGAAGCTCCTGGGAGTCACCACCCCGATGATGATGAAGCTTCTGGGAGTCACCACCCCGATGATGAGTTTCTGGGAGTGCCCGTATCGATGATTAATCTTCTGGGAGTCTCCACCCCAATGATGAAGATTGTGGGATTCACCATCCCGATGATGAAGCCTCTGGGAGTCAACACCACGATGAGGAAGCTTCTGGGAGTCACCATCTGATGATGCAGCTCCTGGAAATCATCATTCCAATGATGAAACATCTGGCAGTCACCACCCCGATAATGGAGATTTTGGGAAGCACCACCCCGTTGATGATACTTGTGGAGTCACCACCCAGATGATGACGAATTTTCTGGGAGTCACCACCCCAATAATGATGAAGCTTCTGGGAGTCACCACTCCTATGATAATGAAGCTTCAGGCAGTCACCAACCCGATGATGATGAAGCTTCTGAGAGTCACCACCCAGATGATGAAACTTCTGTGATTCACCAGCACCATGATGAAGGTTGTGCGAGTCACCACGCTGATGATGAAACTTCTGAGAATCACCACCCTGATGATGAAGTTTCTGGGAGTCACCACCCAAATGATTAAGCTTTGGAGCCATCACCCAATGTTGATGTTTCTGGGAGTCACCACCAAATGATGAAGATTCTGGAATCACCACCCTGATGATGAAACTTCTGGGAGTCACCACCATGATGATGGAGATTTTGGGAAGCACCACAGCGCTGAGGACACTTCTGGGTGTAAACACGCCGATGATGATGAATCTTCTGGGAGTCATCACCCCGATGATGATGAAGATTCTGGTAGACACCACCCCTATGATGATGAAGCTTCTAGTAGCCACCACTCCGATGATGATGAAGCTTCTGGGATTCACCACCCCGATGATAATGAATCTTCTGGGAGTCACTACCCCAATGATGATGAAGCTTCTGGGAGTCTCCATCGTGAAGATGATGAAACTTCTGGGAATCAACACCCCGATAATGAAGCTTTTCCAAGTCACCACCCAGATTATGAAGTTTCTGGGAATCACCACCCTGATGAGGAAGCTTCTGGGAGTCAACACCCCAATGATGAACTTCTGGAAATCACCACCCTGATGGTGAAGCTTCTGGGAGTCACCAAAACAATGATGAAGCTTCTGGGAATCATCACCCTGATGATGAAACTTCAGGGATTCACCACCCTGATAATGAAGAAACTTCTGAGAGTCACTACCCACATGATGAAGCTTCTGGGAATCTCTACCACCATGATGAAGCTTCTGGGAGTCACCACCCTGATGATGAAGCTTCTGAGAATCACCAACCCAATGAAGAAGTTTCTGGGAGTCACCACCCCAATGAGGAAGCTTCTGGGAGTCACCACCCCAATGATGAAATTTCCTTGAATCACCACCACGATGATGAAACTTCTGGGAGTCACCACCCAGATGATGAAGACTTTGGGAAGCACCACCCCGCTGATGATACTTCTAGGAGTCACCACACCGATGATCATGAATCATCTGGGAGTCCCCACCCGATGATGAAGCTGCTGGTAGTCACCACCCTGATAATGATGAAGCTTCTGGGATCACCACCGTTATGATGATAAAGATTCTGGGAGTCACCACCACTATGATGAAGCTTCTGGGAGTAAAGACCCCGATGAGTAATCTTCTGAGAAAGACCACTCAGATGATGATGCTTCTGGGAGTCACCACCCCAATGATGAAGCTTCTGGGATTCACCAACCCGATAATGAAGCCTCTGGGAATCACCATCCCAATGATGAATCCCCTGGGAGTCACCACCCCGATGATGAAGCTTCTGGGATCCACCAACCCGATAATGAAGCTTCTGTGATTAACCACCCTGATAATGAACATTCTGGGAGACACCACCCCGATGATGATGAAGTTTCTTGGAGTCACCACCCCAATGATGATGAAACTTCTGGGAGTCACCACCCCGATTATGAATCTTCTGGAGTCACCACCCCAATGATGATTAATCTTCTGTGAGTCACACCCTGATGATGAGGCTTCTGGGAGTCCCCTTCCTGATGACAAAGCCTCTGTGAGTCAGCTCCACGATAATGAAGCTTCTGGGAGTCACCAACCTGACGATGAACCTTCTGGGAAGCACCACCCCGATGATGATTATTGGAGGCACCACCCCGATGATGATGAAGCAACTGGGAGTCACTACCACGATGATGATGAACCTTCTGGGAGTCACCACTCCGAAGATAAAGCTTCTGGGAGTCACCACCCTGATGATGATGAAGCTTCTGGGAGTCACCAACCCGATGATGAAGCTTCTGGGTGTCACCACCCTGATGATGAAGCTTCTGTGAATCCCCACCCCGATGATGAAGATTCTGGGAGTCAACAACCCGATGATGAAGCTTCTGGAAGTCCCCAACCCGATGATGATTAAGCTTCTGGGAGTCACAATCCCGATGACAATGAAGCTTCATGGAGTCACCACCCCTATGATGCAACTTCTGGGAGTCAGCACCCTGATGATGAAGCTTCTGGGATTCACCACCTCAATGATGAAGCTTCTGGGATTCACCACCCCGATGATGAACTCCTGGGATTCAGCAACCCAATGATGAAGCTTCCGGGAGTCACCACCATGATGATGATGAAGCTTCTGGGTGTCCCCACCCGGATGATGATGAAACTCAGGGAGTCATCACACGGATGATGAAACTTTTGGGAATCACAACCCCGATGATGAAGTCTCTGGGAATCACCACCAAATGATGAAGCCTCTGGGAGTCACCACCCCGATGATGAAGCTTCTGGGAATCACCACCCCGATGATGAAGCTTCTGTTAATCACCACCCCGATGATGAAGCTGCTGGGATTCACCACCCCAATGAGGATGACTAAGTTTCACGGAGTCACAACACCAATGATGTTAAAGCTTCTGGGAGTCACCACCCTGATGATGAAGCTTCTGGGAGTCACTAACCCGATGATGAAGCTTCTGGGAGTCTAAACCCCAATGACAAAGCTTCTCGGAATCACCACCCAGATTATGAAGATTCTGGTAATCACACCTCGATGATGAAGCTTCTGGAAGTCACTACCCTGATGATAAAGCTTCTGGGAATTACCACCCCTAGAATGAAGTTCTGGGAGTCACCAACCCAATGATGATGAATCTTCTGGGAGTCACCACCCCGATGAAGACAAACGTTCTGGGAGTCTCCAAACTGATGAGGATGAAGCGTCTGGGAGTCACCACCCCGATGGCAATGAAGCTTCTGGGAGTCACCACACCGATGATGATGAAGCTTCTGGGAGTCAACACCCCGATGATGATGAAGCTTCTGGGAGTCACCAACCAGATGATGATGAAGATTCTGGGAGTCACCACCCTGAAGATGACGAAGCTCCTGGGAGTTAACACCACGATGATGAAGCTCCCAGAGTCACCACCCCGATGACGAAGTTTCGGGAAATCACAACCCTGACTATGAAGCTTCTGGGAGTCACAACCCAGATGATGAAGCTTCTGAGATTCACCACCATGATGATGAACTTCTGGGAGTCATCACAATGACGATGAAGCTTCTGGGAATCACCACCCCGTTGATGAAGCTTCAGCGATTCACCACCCTGATGATCATGGAGCTTCCGAGTGTCACAAACCCAATGATGAAGTTTCTGGGATTCACCACCGCAATGACGAAGCTTCTGGGAATCACCACCCTGATAATGAAGCTTCTGGGAATCACCACCCCAATGATGAATCTTCTGGGAGTCACCACCCCGATGATGATGAAGCTTCTGGGAGTCACATTCTCGATGATGATGAAGCTTCTGGGATTCTGTACCCCGATGATGAAGCTTCTGGGAGTCACCACCCCGATGATGAAGCTTCGGGGAGTCTCCAAAATGATGATGAAGATTCTGGGAATCACCACCCAGGTGACGAAGCTTCAGGGAGTCATGACCCCGATGATGATGAAGCTTCTCTGTGTCACCACCCCAATGATGAAGCTTCTGGGATTCACCAATGCAGTGATGGAGCTTCAGGAAATCACCACCACAATGATGAAGTTTCTGGGAATCACCACCCCAATGAGGAAGCTCCTGGGTGTCACCAGCCCGATGATGATGAAGCTTCTGGGAGTCCCCACACCAATGATGAAGCTTCTGGGAGCCACCACCCTGATGATGAGGAAGCTTCTGGGATTCACTACCCTGATGATGAAGCTTATGGGAGTCACTACCCGGATTATGAAAATTCTGGGAGTCACCACCCGGATAATGAACCTTCTGGGAGTCACTACCCCGATGATGAAGCTTCAGGGAATCACCACCCCTATGATGAAGTTTCGGGGAGTCACCAACGCGATAATGACAGTGCTTCTGAGAGTCACCACCCCGATGATGAAGCTTCTGGGATTCATCACCCCGATGAAGAAGCTTCTGGGAATCACCACCCCAATAATGAAGCTTCTGGGAGTCACCACCCCGATGATGAAGGTTCTGGTAATCACCACCCCGATGATGAATCTGCTGGGATTCTCCACGCTGACGATGATGAAGTTTCTGGGAGTCACCACGCCAATGATCATAAAGCTTCTGGGAGTCACCACCCTGATGATGAAGCTTCTTGGAATCACCACCCCAATGACGAAGCTTCTGGGAGTTACCACCCCGATGATGAAGAATCTTCCGGGACTCATCACCATGATGATGAAAATTACATGAGTCACCACCCTCATAATGAAGCTTCCCAGAGTCACCACTACGATGATGAAGTTTCTGGGAATCACAACCCCAATGATGAAGTTTCTGGGAGTCACAACCCAGATGATGAAGCTTCTGTTAGTCACCACCCCGAAGATGAAGCTTCTGGGAATCTCCACCCCGATTATGAGGCTTCTGGGAATCACCACCCAGATGATGAAGCTTCTGGGAGTCTCGACCAAGATGATGATGAAGCTTCTGAGAGTCACCACCCCAATCATGAAGCTTCTGGGATTCACCACCCCGATGATGAAGCTCCTGGGAGTCACCAACCCGATGCTGAAGCTTCTGGGATTCATCACTCCGATGATAAATATTCTGAGAGTCGGCACCGCGATGATGATGAACATTCTGCGGGTCTCCACACATATGATGATGAATCTTCTGGGAGTCACCACTCCGATTGTGATGAAGATTCTAGGCGTCAACCCCCAATGATGACAAAGCTTCTGGGAGACACCACCTCAATGATGAAAGTTCTGTGAGCAATGACCCCGATGATGAAACTTCTTGGAGTCACCAACCGATTGATGATGAAGCTTCTGGGAGTCACCCACCTGATGATGAGGCTTCTGGGAGTCCCCAAACCGATGATGAAGATTTTGGGAAGCACCACCCAGATCATGATGCTTCTGGGAGTCACCACCCCGATGATTATGAATCTTCTGGGAGTCACCACCCCAAAGATGATGAAGCTTCTTGGAGTCACCAACCCGATGCAGAAGCTTCTGGGAGTCACCATAAAGATGATGAAGCCTCTGGGAATCACCACCCCGATGATGAAGCTTCAGGGAATCATGACTCCGATGATGAAGGTTCTGGGAATCACCACCCCGATGATGACGATTCTGGGAGTCATCCCCCTGATGATGATGAAGCTTCCGGGAGTCAAAACACCAATGATAAAGCTTCTGGGAGTCAACACCCCGAGGATGAAGTTCTGGGAATTACTAACCAGATGATGAATCTTCTGGGAGTCACCACCCCAATGATGATGAAGCTACTGGGACTCAAAACACAGATGATGATGAAACTTCTGGGAGTCACCAAACCAATGATAATGAAGATTCGGTGAGTCACCACCCCAATGATGATTAAGCTTTTTGGAGTCACCACCCCGATGATGATGAAACTTCTGGGAGTAACCATCCGGATGATGGTGAAGCTTCTGGGAGTCTCCACCTCAAGGATGATGAAGCATCTGGGAGTCATAACCCCGATGATGAAGCTTCTCATAGTCACCACCGAGATGATGAAATTTCTGGGAATCACCACCCCGATGATGAAGCTTCTGGGAGTTACCACCCCGATGATGAAGCTTCTGGTAGTCAATACACTGATGATGAAACTTCTGGGAATCACCACAACGATGATGAAGCTCCTGGGAATCACCAGCCTGATGATGAATATTCAGGCAGTCTCCACCCTGATGATGATTAAGCTTCTGGGAGTCAACAACCTGATGATGATGAAGCTTCTGGGAGTCACCACTCCGAAGATTATGAAGCTTCTGGGAATCACCACCCTGATGATGATGAAGCTTCTGAGAGTCACCACTCCAATGATAAACCTTCTGGGAGTCACCACCCTGATGATGATGAAGCTTCTGGGAGTCACCACCCTGATGATGAGGCTTCTGTGTGTCACCACCCCAATGATGAAGGTTCTGTGAATCCCCACCCTGACGATGAAGATTTTGGGATTCACCAACCCCGATGATGAAGTTACTCGAAGTCACCAAGCCGATGATGATGAAGCTTCTGGAATCAATCCTGATGATGAGTAAGCTTCTTGGAGACACCATCCTGATGACGCAACTTCCGAAAGTCACCACCCTGATGATGATGAACCTTCTGGGAGTCATCACCCCAATGATGAAACTTCTGGGAGTCACCATCCCGATTATGAAGTTTCTGGGATTCACAACCCTGACGATGAAGCTTCTGGGACTCACCATCCCGATTATGAAGTTTCTGGGATTCACCAACCCGATGATGAAACTTCTGGGAGTCACCAACATTATGATGATGAAGCATCTGGGTGTCACCACCCCGATGATGATGAAGCTCAGGTAGTCACCACCACGATGATGAAACTTTTGGGAATTACAACCCCGATGATGAAGTTTCTGGGAATCACCACCCGAATGATGAAGCCTCTGGGAGTCACCACCGCGATGATGAAGCTTCTGGGAATCACCACCCCGATGATAAAGCTTCGGGTAATCACCACCCCTATGATGAAGCTGCTGGGTTTCACCACCCTGATGATGACTAAGTTTCAGGGCTTCATGACCCCAATGCTGTGAAAGCTTCTGGGAGTAATCACTCTGATGATGAAGCTTCTGGGAGTCACCACCCCGATGATGAAGCTTCTGGGAGTCAAAACCCCAATGATGAAGCTTCTGAGAGTCACCACCCCAATGATGAAGCTTTTGGGAATCACCACCCAGGTGATTAAACTTCTGGGATTCGCCACCCTGATGATGACGATTTTGGGAGCACCACACGGATCATGATGCTTCTGGGAGTCACCACCCCGATGATGATGAAGCTTCTGGGAGTCACCAACCCGATGATGATGAAGCTTGTGGGAGTCACCACCCCGAAGATGATGAAGCTTCTGGGAATCACCACCCAGATGATTAAACTTCTGGGATTCGCCACCCGAATGATGAATATTTTGGGAGCACCACATGGATCATGATGCTTCTGGGAGTCACCACCACGATGATGATGAAGCTTCTGGGAGTCACCACCCCGAAGATGATGAAGCTTCTGGGAATCACCACCCAGATGATTAAATTTCTGGGATTCGCCACCCCCATGATGAAGATTTTGGGAGTACCACCCGGATCTTGATGCTTCTGGGAGTCACCACCCCGATGATGAAGAAGCTTCTGGGAGTCACCAACCCGATGATGATGAAGCATCTGGGAGTCACCACCCCAAAGATGATGAAGCTTCTGGGATACAAAACACCAATGATGATGCTTCTCAGACTGCCACCTGGATGATGAAGTTTCTATGAATTACCACCACGATGATGAAGCTTCTGGGTGTCACCACTCCAATGCTAAAGCTTCTGGGAGTCACCATGACAATGATGAAGCTATAGGGAATCATCACCTCGATGATGAAGTTACAAGGAATCACCACCCCGATGATGATGAAGCTTCTAAGAGCCACTACCCCGATGGTGAACCTTCTGGGATTCACCACAGCCATGAGGAAGCTTGTGGGATTCATCACCCTGATGATGAAACTTCTGAGAAACACCACCCCTATGATGAAGTTTCTGGAAGTCACCACCCAAATGATGAAGCTTCTGGGAGGCACCACCCCGTTGATGAAGCATTTAACAATCACTACCTTGATGATGAAGCTTCTGGGGTCACCACCCGATGATGAAGCTTCTGGGAATCAACACCACGATGATGAAACTTCTGGGAGTCACCACAGCAATGATGAAGATTTTGTGAAGCACCACCCCGCTGATGATACTTCTGGGAGTCACCACCCTGATGATGATGAATCCAATGGGAGTAACCATCCTGATGATGAAGCTGCTGTTAGTCACCACCCTGATGATGAAGAAGCTTCTGGGAGTCACCACCATGATGATAAAGCTTCTGGGAGTCACCACGACGAAGATGCAGCTTCTGGGACTCACTACCCTGATGATTATGAAGATTCTGGGAGTCACCATTCCGATGATAAAGCTCCTGGGAGTCACCAGCCTGATGATGATGAAGCCTCTGTGAGTCACCACCCCGATGACAAAGCTTCTGGGAGTCACCACCCCAAAGATGAAGCTTCTGGGAATCCCCACCCTGATAATGAAGATTCTGGGAGTCACCAACCCAATGATGAAGCCTCTGGAAGTCACCAACCCGATGATGATAAAGCTTCTGGTAGCCACAATCCCGATGACGATTAAGCTTCTTGCATTCACCACCCCGATGTCGCAAATTCTGGGAGTCACCACCCTGATGACGATGAACCTTCTGGCAGTCATCACCTCAAGGATGAAACTTCTGGGTGTCATCACCCTGATGATGAAGCTTCTGGGATTCACCAACCCGATGACGAAGCTTCTGGGAGTCACCACTCCAATGATGAAGCTTCTGGGATTCACCAAACCAATTATGAAGTTATTGGGAGTCACCACCACCATGATGATGAAACTTCTGGGTGTCACCTCTTCGATGATGGTGAAGCTCAGGGAGTCACCACCCTGATGATGAAGCTTCTGGGAGTCACCACAACGATGATGAAGCTTCTGGGAATCACCACCCCGATGATGAAGATTCTGTGAGTCACCACCCCGATGTTGAAGCTTCTGGGAGTAACCACCTGGATGATGAAGCTTCTGGAAATCACCAATCCTATGATGAAGACTCTGGGAGTCACCACCCCAGTGACATAGCTTCTGGGAGTTAGCACCCCGATGATGATGAAGCTTCGGTGAGTCACCACCCCGATGATGAAGCTTCAGATAGTCACCACCCCAATGATGAAGCTTCTGGAAATCACCACCACGATGATGAAGCTTCTGGGAGTCAACACCTTGATGAAGAAGATTCTGCGAGTTACCACAATGATTGTGAAACTTCTGGGATTCATCACCCTGATGATGAAGCTTCTGGGAGTCACCACCCCGATGATGGAGATTTTGGGAAGCAACACCCCGCTGATGATACCTCTGGCTATCACCACCCCAGTGATGACGAATTTTCTGGGAATCACCACAATGATTATGATGAAGCTTCTGGGAGAAACCACCACAATGATGATAAAGCTTCTGGGACTCACCACACCGATGATGATGAAGCTTCAGGGATTCAACACCCCAATGATGATGAAGCTACTGGGAGTCACCACCCTGATGATGATGAAGCTTCTGGGTGTCTCCATCTCGAAGATGATGAAACTTCTGTGAGTAAAAACCCCGATGATGAAGGTTCTTGGAGTCAACACCCTGATGATGAAGTTTCTGGGAATCACCACCCCTATGATGAAGCATCTGGGAGTCACCAAACTGATGATGAAGCTTCTGGGAATCAGCACTTCGATGATGAAACTTCAGGGAGTCACCACGGCGATGATGATGAAGCTTCTGAGCCTCACCACCAAGATTATGAAGCTTCTGGAAGTCACCACCACGATGATGAAGCTTTGTGGCGTCACCACAATGATGATTAAGCTTCTGTGAATCAGCAGCCAATGATGAAGCTTCTGGGATTCAGCACCCCAATGATGAAGAAGCTACTGGGAGTCACCATCCCGATGATGATGAAGCTTCTGGGTGTCACCATCTCGAAGATGATGAACTTCTGGGAGTAAAAACCTCGATGATGAAGCTTCTCGGAGTCTTCACCCTGATGATGAAGAAGCTCCTAGGAGTCACCACTGCGATGATGAAAATTATGGGAGTCATCACCCTGACGTTGAAGCTTCTGGGATTCATAACCCTGATGATGAAGCTTCTCGGAATCACCACCCCGATGAAGCTTCTGGGATTCACCACCCAGATGATGAAGCTTCTGTGATTCAATGAAACGATGATGAAGCATCTGGGAAGCACTACCCTGATAAAGAAGCTTCTGGGAGTCACCACCACGATGATGATGAAGCTTCTCAAATTCTCCACCAAAATGATGAAGCTTCTGGGATTAATCACACCGATGATGAAGCCTCTGCGTGTGAACAACCCGATGATGAAGCTTCTGGGATTCATCATCCCGATGATGAAACTGCTGGGATAAACCACCCTCATGATGAAGGTACTGGGAGTCACCACCAGGATTATGATGAAGCTTTTGGAAATCACCACCCTGATGATGAAGCTACTGGGAGTCACCACCCCGATGATGATGAAGCTACTGGGAGTCACCACTCCGTTGATGATGAAGGTTCATTTAGACACCACACCTACGATGAAGCTTCTGTGAGTCACCACCTTGATGACGAAGCTTCTGGAAGTCTCCATCCCGTTGATGATGAAGGTTCATTTAGACACCACACCTACGATGAAGCTTCTGTGAGTCACCACCTTGATGACGAAGCTTCTGGAAGTCTCCATCCCAATGATGATGAAGCTTCTGGGAGTCACCACCCCGATGATGAGGCTTCTGGGAGTACCCACACCGATGATGAAGCTTCTGGGAATCACCACCCCGATGACAAAGATTCTGGGATTCACCATCTCGATGATGACGCTTCCAGAAGTCAACACCCCATTGATGAAGCTTCTGGATGCCACCCAATGATGAAGATTGTAAGAATCACTACCCCAATGATGAAAATTCTGGGAGTCACCACCCCAATGATGGAGATTTTGGAAAACACCACCACTCTGATGATGATTTTGGGAGTCACCAGCCATATAATGCTTAATCTCCTGTCAGTCACCACCCCGATGATGATGAAGCTTCTGAGAGTCACCACCATGATGATGATGAAGCTTCTGGGATTCACCACACCAATGATGATGAAGCTTCTGGGAGTCACCTCCCGATGATGATGAAGCTTCAGGGAGTCTCCGTCTCGAAGATGATGAAGCTTCTGGGAGTCACCACCCCTATGATGAAGTTTCTGGGAATCACCACCCCAATGATGAAGCTTCGGGGAATCACCACCCCGATGATGATGAAGCTTCTGGAGTCACCATCCCGATGATGATGAAGCTTCTGGGAGTCCCCACCCCAATGATGAAGCTTCTGGGAGTCACCACCCTGATGATGATGAAACTTCTGGGAGACACTACTCCAATAATGAAGCTTATGGGGGTCACTAACCCGATTATGAATATTCTGGGAGACACCACACCAATGATGAAGATTCTGGGTGTCACCACCCCGATGATGAAGCTTCTAGGAATCACGACCCCAACGATGAAGCTTCTGGGAGTCACCACAAAGATGATGAAGCTTCAGGGACTCACCACCCCGATGATGAAGCTTCAGGGAGTCAACACCCCGATGACAATGAAGCTTCTGAGAGTCACCACCCCAATGATGAAGCTTCTGGGATTCACGAACCCTATGATGAAGCTTCTGGGAGTCACCACCCTGATGAAGACAAAGCTACAGGGAGTCACCACCCTAATGATATAGAAGCTTCTGGGAGTCATCACCGCCATGGTGTAAATTATGAGAGTCAACACCCTGATGATGAAGCTTCTGGGAGTCACCACCGCCATGATGATGAAGCTTCTCAGAGTCACCACCCTGAGGACGAAGCTTCTGTAATTCACCACACCGATGATGAAGCCTCTGAGAGTCATCAATACAATGATGAAACTTCTGGGATTCATCATCCCGATGATCAAATTTCTGGGATTCACCACACCGATGATGAAACTTCTGGAAGTCACCACAATGATGATGAAGCTTCTAGGAATCACCACCATGATGATGAAGCTACTGGGAGTAACCACCACAATGATGATGAAGCTTCTGAGAGTCACCACTCCGATGATGAAGCTTCTGGAATTCATCACACCGATAATGAAGCCTCTGGGAGTCACCAACCCGATGATGAAGTTTCTGGGATTCATTTCTCAATGATGAGACTTCTGGGATTCACCAGCCCGATGATGAAGGTTCCGGGAGTCACCACCACGATGATGGTGAAGCTTCTGGGAGTCAGCACCCCGATGATGATGACGCTCCTGAGAGTCACCACCTCAACGTTGATGAAGTTTCTTTTAGACAACACACCAATGAAGAAGCATCCGTGAGTCACAACCTTGATAAGGAAGCTTCTGGGAGTCACCACTCCAATGATGATGAAGATTCTAAGAGTAACAACCCTGATCGTGAGGCTTCTGGGAGTCCCCACACCGTTGATGAAGCTTCTGGGAGTCACCACCCCAATGATGAAGATTGTGGGATTCACCATCCCGATGATGAAGCTTCTGGGAGTCACCATCCCGATGATGAAGCTTCTGGGAGTCAACACCCCGATGATGAAACTTCTGGGAGTTGCCACCCCGATGATGGAGATTTTGGGAAGCACTTCCCCGCTGATGATACTTATGGGATTCACCACCCCCATGATGATGAATCTTCAGGGAGTCACCATCCAGATAATGATGAAGCATCTGGGAGTCACCACCCCTATGATAATGAAGCTTCAGGGAGTCACCACCCCGATGATGATGAAGCTTCTGAGAGTCACCAGCTCAATGATGAAGCTTCTATGAGTAACCACCCCAATGTTGAAGATTCTGGGAATCACCACCACAATGATGATACTTCTGGGAATCACCACACCGATGATGAAGCTTCTGGGAGTCACCACCCGAGGCTGAAACTTCTGGGAGTCACCATCCTGATGATGGAGATTTTGGGAAGCACCACCCCGCTGATGACACTTCTGGGTGTCACCACCCCGATGATGATGAATCTTCTGGGAGTCACCACCGCGATCATGATGAAGTTTCTGGGAGATACCAACCTACGATGATGAAGCTTCTGGGAGATACCAACCTATGATGATGAAGCTTCTGGGAGTCACGACCCCGATGATGATGAAGCTTCTGGGATTCACAACCACGATGATGATGAAACTTCTGGAAGTCCCCAACCCGATGATGATGAAGCTTCTGGCAGTCACCCTCTCGAAGACAATGAAACTTCTGGGAGTCAAAAGCCCGATAATGAAGCTTCTCGGTGTCACCACCCAGATGATGAAGTTTCTGGGAATCAACACCCTGATCATGAATCTTCTGCGGGTCACCAAAATGATGAAGCTTCTGGGAATCACCACCCCGATGAGGAAGCTTCAGGGAGTCACCTCCACTATGATGAAACTTCTGGGAGTCAAAACCCTGATGATGAAGCTTCTGGAAATCATGATCCCTATGATGATGAACCTTCTGGGAGTCACCACACCGATGATAATAAAGCTTCTGGGAGTCACCACCCCGATGATGATGAAGCTTTTGGGAGTCACCACACCGATGATGATGAAGCTTCTGCGAGTCTCCACTTCGAAGATGATGAAGCTTCTGGGAGTCAAAACCCCTATGATGAAGTTTCTGAGAGTCACCACCCCAATGATGAAGCTTCTGGGAATCACCAGCCAGATTTTTAAACTTCTGGGATTCGCCACCCTGATGATGAATATTTTGGGAGCACCACCTGGATCATGATGCTTCAGGGAGTCACCACCCAGCTGATGATGAAGCTTCTGGGAGTCACCACTCCGATGATGATGAAGTTTCTGGGAGTCAAAATACCAATGAGGAAGCTTCTCGGACTCACCACCTGGATGATGAACTTTCTATGAATCACCACCACAATGGTGAAGCTTCTGGGAGTCAACACCCTGATGATAAAGCTTCTGGGAGTCACCACAACGATGACGAAACTTCAGGGAATCACACCTCAATGATGAAGTTTCAGGGAATCACCACCCCGATGATGATGAATCTTCTGAGAGCCACTTCCCCAATGATGAAGCTTCTGGGATTCACCACCGCCATGAGGAAGCTTCTGGGAGTCACAAGCCAGATGATGAAACTTCTGAGAATCACCACCCCGATAATGAAGTTTCTGGAAGTCACCACCCCAATGATGAAGCTTCTGGGGGGCATCAACCCCATGATGAAGCTTTTGGGAATCACCACCCCATTGATGAAGCATCTGAGAATCACCACCGCGATGATGAAGCTTCTGGGAATCACCACCACGATGATGAAACTTCTGGGAGTCACCACTGCTATGATGAATATTTTGTGAAGCACCCACCCACTGATGACATTTCTGGGAGCCACCACCTTGATGATGATAAATCCTCTGGGCGTCAGCACCGGATGATGAAGCTGCTGTTAGTCACCATCCTGATGATGAAGAAGCTTCTGGGAGTCATGACCACGATGATGATGAAGCTTCTGGGAGTCATCACCACGATGATGAAGATTCTGGGAGTCACCACCCTGATGAGGAATATTCTGAGAATCACCACTCAGATGATGATGTTTCTGGGAGTCACCACCACGATGATGAAGCTTCTGGGCGTCACCAACCCGATGATGAAACTTCTGGGAACAACCATCCCGATGATGAATCCACTGGGAGTCACCACCCCAATGATGAAGGTTCTGGGATCCACCACCCCAATGATGAAGCTTCTGGGATTCATCACCCCGATGATGAAGATTCTGGGAGTCACCAACCCGATGATGATGAAGCCTTTTTGAGTCACCACCACGATGATGATGCTTCTGAGAGTCACCACCCTGATAAAGATGAAGCTTCTGGGAGTCACCACCCTGATGATGATGAACCTTCTAGTAGACACCACCCCGTTGATGAAGCTTCTGAGAGTCACCACCACAATGATGAAGATTCTGGGAAACACAACACCAATAATGAAGCTTTTGGGAGTCACAACCCCAATGATGATGCTTCTGGGTGTAACCACCACTATGATGACAAAGATTCTGGAATCACTACCTGACGATGGTGAACCTTCTGGGAGTCACCACCCCTGTGCTAAAGCTTCTGGGAGTCACCACCCTGATGATGAAGAAGCTCCTAGGAGTCACCACCACGATGATGAAAATTATGGGAGTCATCATTCTGATGTCGAAGCTTCTGGGATTCATAACCCTGATGATGAAGCTTCTGGGAATCACCACCCCGATGATGAAGCTTCTGGGATTCACCACCCAGATGATGAAGCTTCTGTGATTCACCAAAACGATGATGAAGCATCTGGGAATCACTACCCCGATAATGAAGCTTCTGGGTGTCACCACCACGATGATGATGAAGCTTCTCAGATTCTCCACCACAAAGATAAAGCTTCTGGGATTCACCACACCGATGATGAAGCCTCTGGGCGTGAACAACCCGATGATGAAGCTTCTGGGATTCATCATCCCGATGACGAAATTTCTGGGATAAACCACCCTATGATGAAGGTAGTGGGAGTCACCACCAGGATGATGATGAAGCTTTTGGAAATCACCACCCTGATGATGAAGCTACTGGGAGTCACCACCCCAATGATGATGAAGCTACTAGGAGTCACCACTCCGTTGATGATGAAGCTTCATTTAGACACCACTGCAACGATGAAGCTTCTGTGAGTCACCACCTCAATAATGAAGCTTCTGGAAGTCTCCATCCCAATGATGATGAAGCTTCTGGGAGTCACCACCCCGATGATGAGGCTTCTGGGAGTCCCCACACCGATGATGAAGCTTCTGGGAATCACCACCCCAATGACGAAGATTCTGGGATTCACCATCCCGATGATGAAGCTACTGGAAGTCAACACCCCATTGATGAAGCTTCTGGATGTCACCACCCGATGATGAAGATTGTGGGAATCACTACCCCAGTGATGAAAATTCTGGGAGTCACCACCCCAATGATGGAGATTTTGGAAAACACCACCACTCTGATGATGATTTTGGGAGTCACCACCCAGATAATGCTTAATCTTCTGTTAGTCACCACGCCGATGATGATGAAGCTTCTGGGAATCACCACCCCTATGTTGATGAAGCTTCTGAGAGTCACCACAATGATGATGATGAAGCTTCTGGGATTCACCACACCAATGATGATGAAGCTTCTGGGAGTCACCTCCCGATGATGATGAAGCTTCTGGGAGTCTCCGTCGTGAAGATGATGAAGCGTCTGGGAGTCAAAACCCCAATGATGAAGCTTCTGGGAATCACCACCCTGATGGTGAAGTTTCTGGGAATCACCACCCAGATGATGAAGCTTCTGAGAGTCACCACCCCGATAATAAAGCTTCTGGGAATCACCACCCTGATGATGAAACTTATGGGAGTCGCCACCCCGATGATGAAGATTTTGGGAAGCACAACCCCGATCATGATGTTTCAGGGACTCACCACACTGACGATGATGAAGCTTCTGGGAGTCACCACCCTGATGATGATGAAACTTCTGGGAGACACTACTCCAATAATGAAGCTTATGGGGGTCACTACCCCAATTATGAATATTCTGGGAGACACCACACTGATGATGAAGATTCTCGGTGTCACCACCCCGATGATGAAGCTTCTGGGAATCACAACCCCAATGATGAAGCTTCTGGGAGTCACCACAAAGATGATGAAGCTTCAGGGACTCACCACCCCGATGATGAAGCTTCAGGGAGTCACCACCCCGATGACAATGAAGCTTCTGAGAATCACCACCCCAATGATGAAGCTTCTGGGATTCACCAACCCCATGATGAAGCTTCTGGGAGTCACCACCCCGATGATGACAAAGCTACTGGGAGTCACCACCCTAATGATATAGAAGCTTCTGGGAGTCATCACCACCATGGTGTAAATTATGAGAGTCAACACCCTGACGATGAAGCTTCTGGGAGTCCCCACCACCATGATGATGAAGCTTCTCAGAGTCACCACCCTGATGACGACGCTTCTGCAATTCACCACACTGATGATGAAGCCTTCTGGGAGTCACCAACACAATAATTAAACTTCTGGGATTCATCATCCCGATGATCAAACTTCTGGGATTCACCACACCGATGATGTAACTTCCGGGAGTCACCACAACGATGATGAATCTTCTGGGAATAACCACCGCGATGATGATGAAGCTTCTGAGAGTCACCACTCCGATGTTGAAGCTTCTGGAATTCACCACACCAATGAGGAAGCCTCTTGGAGTCACCAACCCGATGATGAAGTTTCTGGGATTCATCTCCTGATGATTAAACTTCTGGGATTCACCACCCCGATGATGAAGGTTCCGGGAATCACCACCGTGATGATGATGAAGCTTCTGGGAGTCACCACGCCGACGATGTTGAAGATTCTTTTAGACACCACTCCAATGATGAAGCTTCTGGGTGTCACAACCCTGACGATGATGAATCTTCTGGGAGTTACCATCCCAATGATGATGAAACTTCTGGTAGTCCTCACTCCGATGATGAAAATTCTGGGAGTCACCAACCCAATGATGAAGCTTCTGGGAGTCAGCACCTTGATGATGATGAAGCCTCTGGGAGTCACAATCCTGATGATGAAACTTATGGGAGTCACTACCCCGATGATGAAAATTCTGGGAGTCACAAAAATGATGATGAAGCTTCTGGGATTCACCACCCCTATGATGAAGCTTCTCGGAGTCACCACCCCGATGATGAAGCTTCTGCAATTCACCACACCGATGATGAAGCCTCTGGGTGTCACAAACCCGATGATGAAGCCTCTGGGATTCATATTCCCGATAATGAAACTTCTGGGATTCACCACCCCAATGATGAAACTTCTGGGAGTCACCACAACGATGATGAAGCTTCTAGGAATCACAACCACGATGATGAAGCTACTGGGAGTAACCACCGCAATGATGATGAAGCTTCTGAGAGTCACCACTCCAATGATGAAGCTTCTGGAATTCATCACACCAATGATGAAGCCTCTGGGAGTCACCAACCCGATGATGAAGATTCTGGGATTCATTTCTCAATGATGAGACTTCTGGGATTCACCACCCCGATGATGAAGGTTCCGGGAGTCACCACCACGATGATGGTGAAGCTTCTGGGAGTCAGCACCCTGATGATGATGACGCTCCTGAGAGTCACCACCTCGATGTTGATGAAGTTTCTTTTAGACAACACACCAATGAAGAAGCATCCGTGAGTCACCACCTTGATGAGGAAGTTTCTGGGAGTCACCACCCTGATGATGATGAAGCTTCTAGGAGTAACCACCCCAATCATGAGGCTTCTGGGAGTCCCCACACCGTTGATGAAGCTTCTGGGAGTCACCACCCCAATGATGAAGATGGTGGGATTCACCATCCCGATGATGAAGCTTCTGGGAGTCAACACCCCGATGATGAAACTTCTGGGAGTTGCCACCCCGATGATGGAGATTTTGGGAAGCACTACCCCGCTGATGATACTTATGGGAGTCACCACCCCCATGATGATGAATCTTCAGGGAGTCACCATCCAGATAATGATGAACCATCTGGGAGTCACCATCCAGATAATGATGAAGCATCTGGGAGTCACCACCCCTATGATAATGAAGCTTCAGGGAGTCACCACCCCGATGATGATAAAGCTTCTCAGAGTCACCACCTCAATGTTGAAGCTTCTATGAGTAACCACCCCAATGTTGAAGATTCTGGGAATCACCACCACGATGATGATACTTCTGAGAATCACCACACCGATGATGAAGCTTCTGGGAGTCACCACCCAATGATGAAACTTCTGGGAGTCACCATCCCGATGATGGAGATTTTGGGAAGCACCACCCCGCTGATGACACTTCTGGGTGTCACCACCCCAATGGTGATGAATCTTCTGGGAGTCACCACCACGATCATGATGAAGCTTCTGGGAAATACCAACCTACAATGTTGAAGCTTCTGGGAGATACCAACCTATGATGATGAAGCTTCTGGGAGTCACGTCCCCGATGATGATGAAGCTTCTGGGATTCACAACCACGATGATGATGAAACTTCTGGAAGTCCCCAACCCGATGATGATGAAGCTTCTGGCAGTCACCCTCTCAAAGACGATGAAACTTCTGGGAGTCAAAAGCCCGATAATGAAGCTTCTCGGTGTCACCAGCCAGAAGATGAAGTTCCTGGGAATCAACACCCCAATGATTAAGCTTCTGCGAATCACCAAAACGATGATGAAGCCTCTGGGAATCACCACCCCAATGAGGAAGCTTCAGGGAGTCACCTCCCCTATGATGAAACTTCTGGGAGTCAAAACCCTGATGATAAAGCTTCTGGAAATCACCATCCCTATGATGATGAACCTTCTGGGAGTCACCACCCTGATGATAATAAAGCTTCTGGGAGTCACCACTTCGAAGATGATGAAGCTTCTGGGTGTCATCAAACCGATGATTAAACTTCTGGGAACAACCATCCCGATGATGAATCCACTGAGAGTCATCACCCTGATGAAGAAGGTTCTGGTATCCACCACCCCAATGATGAAGCTTCTGGGATTCACCACCCCAATGATGAAATTCTGGGAGTCACCACCCCGATGATGATGAAGCCTCTTTGAGTCACCACCACGATGATGACACTTCTGAGAGTCACTACCCTGATAAAGATGAAGCTTCTGGGAGTCACCACCCTGATGATGATGAACCTTCTAGTAGACACCACCCCGTTGATGAAGCTTCTGAGAGTCACCACCCCGATGATGAAGATTCTGGGAAACACAACACCGATAATGAAGCTTTTGGGATTCACAACCCCAATGATGATGCTTCTGGGTGTAACCACCACTATGATGACAAAGATTCTGGGAATCACTACCTGACGATGGTGAACCTTCTGGGAGTCACCACCCCTGTCCCAAAGCTTCTGGGAGTCACCACCCTGATGATGAAGAAGCTCCTAGGAGTCACCACCGCGATGATGAAAATTATGGGAGTCATCATTCTGATGTCAAAGCTTCTGGGATTCATAACCCTGATGATGAAGCTTCTCGGAATCACCACCCCGATGATGAAGCTTCTGGGATTCACCACCCAGATGATGAAGCTTCTGTGATTCACCAAAACGATGATGAAGCATCTGGGAATCACTACCCCGATAATGAAGCTTCTGGGTGTCACCACCACGATGATGATGAAGCTTCTCAAATTCTTCACCACAATGATGAAGCTTCTGGGATTCACCACACCGATGATGAAGCCTCTGGGCGTGAACAACCCGATGATGAAGCTTCTGGGATAAACCACCCTCATGATGAAGGTACTGGGAATCACCACCAGGATGATGATGAAGCTTTTGGAAATCACCACGCTGATGATGAAGCTACTGGGAGTCACCACCCCGATGATGATGAAGCTACTGAGAGTCACCACCCCGTTGATGATGAAGCTTCATTTAGACACCACCCCAATGATGAAGCTTCTGTGATTCACCACCTCTATGACAAAGCTTCTGGAAGTCTCCGTCCCAATGATGATGAAGCTTCTGGGAGTCACCACCCCGATGATGAAGATTCTGGGATTCATCATCCCGATGATGAAGCTTCTGGAAGTCAACACCCCATTGATGAAGCTTCTGGATGTCACCACCCGATGATGAAGATTGTGGGAATCACTACCCCAATGATGAAAATTCTGGGAGTCACCACCCCAATGATGGAGATTTTGGAAAACACCACCACTCTGATGATGATTTTGGGAGTCACCACCCAGATAATGCTTAATCTTCTGTTAGTCACCACCGCGATGATGATGAAGCTTCTGGGAGTCACCACCGCTATGTTGAAGCTTCTGAGAGTCACCACCATGATGATGATGAAGCTTCTGGGATTCACCACACCAATGATGATGAAGCTTCTGGGAGTCGCCTCCCGATGATGATGATGCTTCTGGGAGTCTCCGTCTCGAAGATGATGAGGCTTCTGGGAGTCACTACCCCTATGATGAAGCTTCTGGGAATCACCACCCCAATGATGAAGCTTCGGGGAATCACCACCCCGATGATGATGAAGCTTCTGGGAGTCAAAACCCCGATGATGAAGCTTCTGGGAATCACCACCCCGATGGTGAAGTTTCTCGGAATCACCACCCAGATGATGAAGCTTCTGAGAGACACCACCCCGATAATAAAGCTTCTGGGAATCACCACCCCGATGATGAAACTTCTGGGAGTTGCCACCCCGATGATGAAGATTTTGGGAAGCACAACCCCAATCATGATGTTTCAGGGACTCACCACACTGACGATGATGAAGCTTTTGGGAGTCACCATCCCAAAGATGATGAAGCATCTGTGAATCAACACGACCATGATGAAGAAGCTTCTGGGAGTAACCACCCCGACGAAGAAGCTTCTGGGAATCACCACCCCAATGATGAAGCTTCTGTGAGTCACCACAGCGATGATGAAGCTTCACGGAATCATCACCACGATTATGAAGCTTCAGGGAGTCAACATTCAGATGATGATGAATATTTTGGGGGTCACCACCCGATGATGACTAAGCTTCTGGGAGTCACCACCCCGATGATGACGAAGGCTTTGGGAGTCAGTACCCCAATGATAATAAAGCTTCTCAGTGTCACCAGGCCAATGATGATGACGCTTCTTGGAGTCAAAACCACGATGATGGTGAAGCTTCTGGGTGACAGCACTACAATGATGATGAAGCTTCTGGGAGTCAACACCTCGATGATGAAGCTTCTCAGAGTCACCACCCCAATGATGAAGTTTCTGGGAATCACCGACCCAATGATGAAGCTTCTGGGAGTCACCACCCCAATGATGAATCTTTTGGGAGTCACCACAATGATGATGAATCTTCTGGGAATCAACAACCTACTGACAAAGCTACAGGGAGTCACCACCCCGAAGATGATGAAGCTTCTGAGTGTCAACAATCCGATGAAGAAGCTTTGGGTATTCACCACCACAATGATGAAGCTTCTGGGAATCACCACCCCGATGATGAAGTTTCAGGGAATCACCACCCCGATGATGAAGTTTCAGGGAATCACCACCCCGATGATGAAGTTTCAGGGAATCACCACCCCAATGATGAAGCTTCTGGGAGACACCACCCAGATGATAATGAAGCTTCTGGGAGTCACCATCCAGATGATGATGAAGTTTCTGGGAGTCATCACCCCGATGGTGAAACTTCTGGGATTCACCACCCTGATGATGATGAAGTTTCTGGGACTCACTACCCCGATGATGAAGCCTATGGGAGTCACTACACCAATGATGAAATTTCTGGGAGTCACCCCCATGATGAAGAAACTTCTAGGTGTCACCACTCCAATGCTGAAGCTTCTGGGAGTCACCACCCCGATGATGAAACTTCTGGGATTCACCATCCCGATGATGAAGCTTCTGGGAGTCACCCCCCGATGATGAAGAAGCTTCTGGGAGTCATCACCACGAGACGAAAATTATGGGAGTCACCTCCCAGATGATGAGGCTTCTGGGATTCATATCCCCAATGATGAAGCTTCTCCGAATCACCACACCGATGATGAAGTTTCTGGGATTCACCACCCCGATGATAAAGCATCTGGGAGTCACCACCCTGATGATGAAACTTTTGGGAGTCACCATCCCAATGATGAAGCTTTCGTCAGTCAAAAAACGATGATGAAGCATCTCAGAATCACCTCTCCAGTGATGAAGCTTCTGGGAGTAAATACCGTGATGGTGATGAAGCTTCTGAGAGTCACCACCATGATGACGAAGCTTCTGGGATTCTCCAAACAGATGATGAAGCCTCTGGGAGTCACCATCCCAATGATGAAGCTTCTGGGATTCATCATCCCAATGATTAAACTTCTGGGATTCACCACTCCCATGACGAAGTTTCTCTGAGTCACCACTCCGATGATGATGAAACTTCTGGGAGTCAACATCCCGATGATGATGAAGCTTCTTTTAGACATCACCCCAATGGTGAAGCTTCTGTGAGTCACCACATCAATGATGAAACTTCTGGGAGTCACCACCCCAATGACGATGAAGTTTCTGGGAGTCACCACCACAAAGATGAGGCTTCTGGGATTCCCCACGCTGATGAAGAAACTTCTGGGAGTCACCCCCTTGATGATGAAGAAGCTTCTGGGAGTCATCACTGCGATCATGAAAATTATGGGAGTCACCTCCTGGATGATGAAGCTTCTGGGATTCATATCCCCAATGACGAAGCTTCTCCGAATCACCACACTGATGATGAAGTTTCTGGGATTCACCACCCCGATGATGAAGCATCTGGGAGTCACCACCCTGATGGTGAAACTTCTGGGAGTCACCACCCGATGATGAAGCTTTTGTGAGTCAAAAAACGATGATGAAGCATCTCAGAATCACCACTCCAATGATGAAGCTTCTGGCAGTAACCACCACGATGGTGATCAAGCTTCTGAGAGTCACCACCACGATGATGAAGCTTCTGGGATTCTCCAAACCAATGATGAAGCCTCTGGGAGTCACCATCCCGATGATGAAGCTTCTGGGATTCATCATCCCAATGATTAAACTTCTGGGATTCACCACTCCCATGACGAAGTTTCTGGGAGTCACCACCCTGACGATGATGAAACTTCTGGGAGTCAACACCCCGATGATGATGAAGCTTCTTTTAGACATCACCCCAATGATGAAGCTTCTGTGAGTCACCACCTCAATGACGAAACTTCTGGGAGTCACCACCCCGATGATGATGAAGCTTCTGGGAATCACCACCACGAAGATGGGGCTTCTGGATTCCCCACACCGATGATGAAGCTTGTTGGAGTCACCACCATGATGACGAAGATTCAGGGATTAACCATCCCGGTGATAAAGCTTCTGGGAGTCAATACTCTGATGATGAAGTTTCTGGGTGTCACCACCCCATGATGAAGATTCTGGGAATCACCACCACGATGAGGTAAATTCTGGTACTCACCACCCCGATGATGGAGATTTTGGGAAGCACCACACTGCTGATGATACTTCTGGGAGTCACCACCCCAATGATGATGAATATTTTGGGAGTCACCTCCCCGACGATGATGAAGCTTCTGGGAGTCACCACCCTTATGATGATGAAGCTACTGGGAGTCACCACCCCGATGATTATGAAGCTTATGGGATTCACCACACCGATGATGATGAAGCTTCTGGGAGTCACCACCAAGATGAGGATGAAGCTTCTGGGAGTCTCCATCTGGAAGAGGACGAAGCTTCTCGGAGTCAAAACCCCAATGATGAAGCTTCTCGTAGTCTCCACCCCAATGATGAAGCTTCTGGGAATCACCACAATGATGATGAAGCCTCTGTGAAGCACCACCCCAAAGATGAAGCTTCAGGGAGTCACCACCCCGATGATGAAGAAGCTTCTGTGAGTCACCACACCGATGACAAAGTTTCTGTGAGTCACCACCCCGACGATGAGGTTTCTGGGTGTCCCAACAGCAATGATGAAGCTTCTGAGAGTCACTACCCCGATGATGAAGATTCTGGGATTCACCATCCTGATGATGAAGCTTCTAGGAGTCAACACACCGATGATGAAACTTCTGGGAGTCACCATCCCGATGATGAAGCATCTGGGAATTACCAACCAGATGATGAAACTTCTGGGAGTCACCACCCCGATGATGAAGATTTTGAGACTCACCACCCTGCTCATGATGCTTCTGGGAGTCATCACCCCGAGGATGAGTCTTCTGGGAGTCACTACCCCAATGATGATGAAGCTTCTGGGAGTCACCACCCCGATGATGATGAAACTTCTGTGAGTAACCACCACGACAATGATGAAGCTTCTGGGAGTCACCAACCCGAAGAACATGAAGCTTCTGGGAGTCAAAATCCCGATGATGAAACTTCTCAGAATCCTCACCCTGTTGATGAAGTTTCTGGGAATCACCACTGCGATGATGAAGTTTCTGGGATTCAGCACTCCGATGATGAAGCCTCTGCGAGTCACCAACCCGATGATGAAGCTTCTGGGATTCATCACCCCAACCATGAAACTTCTAGGATTCACCAATCCCATGATGAAGATTGTGGGAGTCACCACCACGATGATGATGAAGATTCTGGGAGTATCCACCCAGATGGTGATGAAGCTCCTGGGAGTCAATGCCTCGATGATGATGAAGCTTCTAGGAGTCAACTCTCCAATGATGATAAAGTTTCTGGGAGACACCACCCAAATGATAACGGTTCTATGAGTCACCACTCCGATGATGAAGCTTCTGGGAGTCACCATCCTGATGATGAGGTTTCTGGGAATCCCCACAGCGATGATGAAGCTTCTGAGAGTCACCACCCCGATGATGAAGATTATGGGATTCACCATCCTGATGATGAAGCTTCTGGTAGTCAACACACCGATGATGAAGCTTATGGGAGTCACCACCCCAATGACGAGACTTCTGGGAATCACCATCCTGATGATGAAACTTCTGTGAGTCGACACCCCAGTGATGAAGATTTAGGGAAGCACCAACCTGATCATGATGCTTCTGGGAGTCACCACCCTGATGATGATGAATCTTCTGGGAGTCACCACCCCAATGATGATGAAGCCTCTGGGAGTCACCTGCCCGATGATGATGAAGCTTCTCAGAGTCACCACCCAGATATTGAAGTTTCTGGGATTCACCAACAAGATGATGTAGCTTTTGGGAGTCACCACAATGATGATGAGGCTTCTGGGAGTCAACACAAAGATGATGAAGTTTCTGGAATCACAACCCCGATGATGAAACTTCTGGGAGTCTCCACCGCAATGATGATGAAGCTTCTGAGAGTCCCCACCCCGAAGATCAATATTCTGGGATTCAACACCCCGATGATGAAGCCTCTGGGAGTCACCAACCAGATGATGAAGCTTCTGGGATTCATCTCCCCAATGATGAAATTTCTAGGATTCACCACACCTATGATGAATATTCTGGGAGTCACCAAGGAGATGATGATGAAAATTCAGGGAGTCACCACCCTGATGATGAAGCTTCTTGGAGTCACAATGCCGATGATGATGAAGTTTTAAGAGTCATCCCCCCGATGATGATGATGCTTCTGGCAGACACCAAACCAATGATGATGGTTCTGTGAGTCACCACTCCAATGACAAAGTTTCTGGGAGTAACCACACCGATGATGAAGCTTCTGGGATTCACCACCCCGATTATGAAGCTTCTGGGAATCACCACCCTGATGATGAAATTTCTGGGAGTCGCTACCCCGATGATGAGGATTTTGGGAAGAACCACCCTGATCATGATTCTTCAGGGAGTCACCACATGGATGATGATGAATCTTCTGGGATTCACCAGCCTGATGATGATGAAGCTTCTGGAAGTCACCACCCCGATCATGATGAAGCTTCTGGGAGTCACCACCCCCATGATGATGAAGCTTCTGGGAGTCTCCACCCCGATGAAGATGAAGCTTCTGGGAGTCACAACCCCGATGATGAAGAAGCTTCTTGGAGTCATCACCGTGACGATGAAAATTATGTGAGTCATCACCCTGATGATGAAGGTGGTGGGATTCAAAACTCCGATGACAAAGCTTCTCAGAGTCACCACTAGGATGATGAAGTTTCTGGGATTCACCAATCCGATGATGAATATTTTCTGAGTCACCACCCAAATGATGAAGCTTCTGGATGTCACCACAATGATGACGAAGCTTTTGAGAATCAACACCCCAAAGATGAAACTTCTGGGAGTCTCCACCGTGATGATGATGAAGTTTCTGATAGTCACCACACCGTTGATGAAGATTTCGGGATTCAAAACCTCGATGATGAAGCCGCTGGGATTCACCAACCCCATGATGAAGCTTCTGGGATGCAACACCCCGATGATGAAACTTCTAGGATTCACCAACTCGATGATGAATATTCTGGGAGTCACCACCGCGATGATGATGAAGATTCTGGGAGTCACCACTCTGATGATGATGAAGCTTCTGGGAGTCACCAACCCGATGATGATGAAGCTTCTGGGAGTCACCAACCTGATGATGAAGCTTCTGGGAGTCACCACCCCGATGATGAAGCTTCTGGGTGTCACCACCACGATGATGATGCTTCTGGCATTCACCAACCCGATGATGAAGCTTCTGGGAGTCACCACCCCGATGATGAAGCTTCTGGGAGTCACCACCACGATGATGATGCTTCTGGCATTCACCAACCCGATGATGAAGCTTCTGGGAATCACCACCCAGATTCTGATGAAGCTTCTGGGAGTCACCACTCTGACGATAATGAAGCTTCTGGGTGTCATAATTCAGATGACAAAGCTTCTGGGAGTAACCACTCTGATGATGAAGAAGCTTCTGGGAGTCATCACCGCAATGAACAAAATTATGGGAGTCAGCACCCTGATGATTAAAGTTCTGGGATTCAAAACACCGATGATGAAGTTTCTGGGAGTAACTACCCCGATGATGAAGATTCGGGGAGTCACCACCGCTATTATGAAGCTTCAGGGAATCACCACCCCGATGAAGCTTCTGGGAGTCTCCATCGTGATGATGATGAAGCTTCTGAGAGTCACCACCCTGATGATGAAGCCTCTGGGATTCACCACCCCGAGGATGAAGCCTCTGGGAGTCACCGATCTGATGAAGAAGCTTCTGGGATTCATCACCCCAATGATGAAAGTTCTAGGATTCAGCAATCCCATGATGAAGATTATGGGAGTCACCGCAGCATTGATGATGAAGATTCTGTGAGTGTCCACCCCTATGATTATGAAGTTTCTGGGAGTCAACACCCCGATGATGATGAAGCTTCTGGGATTCACCCCCCAAATGATGGCAAAGCTTCTGGGAGACACCACCCAAGTGATAAAGGTTCTGTGACTCACCACTCCAATGACGAAGCTTCTGGGAGTCACCACCATGATGATGAGGCTTCTGGGTGTCCCCACACCGATGATGAAGCTTCTGGGAATCACCACCCTGATGACGAAGATTCTGGGATTTACCATCCTGATGATGAAGCTTCTGGGAGTCAACACACCGATGATCAAACTTCTGGGAGTCACCACCCCGATGATGATGTGTCTGGGAATCACGACCCCGATGATGAAACTTCTGGGAGTCACCACCCCGATGATGAAGATTTTGGGAAGCACCACTCTGATCATGATGCTTTTGGGAGTCACCACTATGATGAAGTTGAATCTTCTGGGAGTCACAACCCTGATGATGATGAAGCTTCTGGGGGTCACCATCCCAATGATGATGAAGATTCTGGGAGTCACCAACAGGATGATAATGAAGCTTCTGGGAATTACCACCCTGATGATGAACCTTCTGGAAGTAACCACCATGATGATGATGAAGCTTCTGGGAGTCACCAACCCGAAGATGAAGAATCTTCTGGGAGTCCAAACCCCCATGATGAAACTTCACAGAATCATCACTCCGATGATGAAGTTTCTGGGAATCACCACTGCAATGATGAAGTTTCTGGGATTCACCACCCAGATGATGAAGCCTCTGGGAGTCACCAACCCAATGATGAAGCTTCTGGGATTCATCACCCCAATGATGAAACTTCTAGGATTCACCAATCCCATGATGAAGATTGTGGGAGTCACCACCACGATGATGACGAAGATTCTGGGAGTATCCACCCAGATGATGACGAAGTTTCTGGGAGTCAACGTCCTGATGATGATGAAGCTTCTAGGAGCCACCTCCCCAATGATGATAAAGCTTCTGAGAGACACCACACCAATGATGAAGGTTCAGTGAGTCACAACCCCAATGACGAAGCTTCTTGGAGTCACCACCCTGATGATGATGAAGCATCTGGGAGTCACGACCCCGATGATGAGGCTTCTGGGTGTCCCCACACTGATGATGAAGCTTCTGGGAGTCACCACCCTGATGATGAAGATTCTGGGACATACCATACCGATGATGAAGCTTCTGGTGGTCAACACATCGATGATGAAGATTCTGGGAGTCACCACCCTGGTGATGAAACTCCTGGGAATCACCACCCCAATGCTGAAGCTTCTGGGAGTCGACACCCTGATGATGAAGATTTTGGGAATGACCACCCTGACCATGATGCTTCTGGGAGTCACCACCCCAATGATGTATCTTCTGGGAGTCACCACGCCGATGATGACGAAGCTTCTGGGAGTCACCACCTCGATGATGATGAAGCTTCTCAGAGTCACCACCCGGTTGTTGAAGTTTCTGGGATTCACCAACGCGATGATGAAGCTTTTGGGTATCACCACACTGATGATGAGGCTTCTGGGAGTCACCACAATGATGATGAATTTTCTGGAATCACCACCCCGATGATGAAACTTCTGGGAGTCTCCACCGCGATGATGATGAATCTTCTGAGAGTCACCACCCCGAAGATGAAGCTTCTGGGATTCAATACCTCGATGAAGAAGCTTCTGGGACTCACCAACCCGATGATGAAGCTTCTGGGATTCATCTCCCCGATGATGAAACTTCTAGGATTCACCACCCCGATGATGAATATTCTGGGAGTCTCCAAAACGATGATGATGAAGTTTCTGGGAGTCGCCACCCTGATGATGATGAAGCTTCTTGGAGTCACAACCCCGATGATGATGAAGCTTTTAGGAGTCACCCCCAGATGATGATGAAGCTTCTGGGAGACACCACCCCAATGATGATGGTTTTGTGAGTCACCACTCCGATGACAAAGTTTCTGGGAGTAACCACCCTGATGATGAAGCTTCTGGGAGCCACTACCCCAATTATGAAGCTTCTGGGAATTACCACCCCGATGACGAAATTTCTGGGAGTCACGACCCCAATGATGAAGATTTTAGGAAGCACCACGCTGATCATGATGCTTCTGGGAGTCACCACCTCGATGATGATGAATCTAGTGGGAGTCACCAGCCTGATGATGATGAAGCTTCCGGGAGTCACCACCCCGATTCTGATGAAGCTTCTGTGAGTCACTGTCCCGATGATGATGAAGCTTCTGGGAGTCACCACCCCCATGATGAAGCTTCAGTGAGTCACCACCCTGATGATGATGAAGCTTCTGCAGGTCACTACCCCGATCTTGAATCTTCTGGGAGTCACTGCCCCGATCATGAAACTTCTGGGAGTCACCACTCCAAAGATAATGAAGCTTCTGAGAGTCATCACCCCGATGACGAAGCTTCTGGGAGTCACCACCCTGATGATGAAGAAGCTGAAGAAGCTTCTGGCAGTCATCACTGCAATGATGAAAATTATGGGAATCAGCACCCTGATGATGAAGCTTCTGGGATTCAGAACACCGATGATGAAGTTTCTTGGAGTCAACATCCCAATGATTAATCTTCTGGGAGTCACCAGCGCTATTATGAAGCTTCTGGGAATCACCACCCCGATGATGAAGCTTCTGGGAGTCTCCATCGCGATGATGATGAAGCTTCTGAGAGTCACCACCCCAGTGATGAAGCCTCTGGGATTCACCACCCCGATGATGAAGCCTCTGGGAGTCACCAACCTCATGAAGAAGCTTCTGGGATTCATCACACCGATGATGAAATTTCTAGGATTCAGCAATCCCATAATGAAGATTATGGGAGTCAGCACAGTGTTGATGATGAAGATTCTGTGTGTCCACCCCTATGATTATGAAGTTTCTGGGAGTCAACACCCAGATGATGATGAAGCTTCTCGGATTCACCCCCCAAATGATGGCAAAGCTTCTGGATACACCACCCCAGTGATAAAGGTTCTGTGAGTCACCACCCCAATGAAGAAACTTCGGGGAGTCACCACCACGATGATGAGACTTCTGGGCGTCCAATCACCTATGATGAAGCTTCTTGGAGTCAACACACTGATGATGAAATGTCTGGGAGTCACCAGCCCGATGATGAAGGGTCTGAGAATCACCACCCCGATGATGAACTTCTGGGAGTCACCACCCCGATGATGAAGATTTTGAGAAGCACCACCCTGATCATGATGCTTCTGGGAGTCACCACCATGATGATGTTGAAAATTCTGGGAGTCACAACCCCAATGATGATGAAGCTTCTGGGAGTAACCATCCCAATGAAGATGAAGATACTGGGAGTCACCAACACGATGATGATGAAGCTTCTGAGACTTACCTCCCCAATGGTGATGAAACTTCTGGGAGTCACCAACCCGAAGATTAAGAAGCTTCTGGGAGTCCAAACGCTGATGATGAAACTTGTCAAAATCATCACCCCAATGATGAAGTTTCTGGGAATCACCACTGCGATAACGAAGCTTCTGGGATTCACCACCCCCATGATGAAGCCCCTGGGAGTCACCAACCCGATGATGAAGCTTCTGGGATACATCACCCCGATGATGAAACTTCTAGGATTCACCAATCCCATGATGAAGATTGTAGGAGTCACCACCAAGATGATGATGATGATGAAGATTCTGGGGTCAACGCCCTGATGATGATGAAGCATGTAGGAGTCACCTCCCCAAAGGTGAGGAAGCTTCTGGGAGACACGACAATGATGAAGGTTCTGTGAGCCACCACCCCAATAATGAAGCTTCTGTTAGTCACCACCCTGATGATGATGAAGCTTCTGGGAGTCACGACCCTGATGATGAGGCTTCTGGGAGTCCCCAAACCGATGATGAAGCTTCTGGGAGTCATCAACCCAATGATGAAGATTCTGTGATTCGCCACCCCAATGATGAAGCTTCTGGTGGTCCACACATCAATGATGAAGATTCTAGGAGTCACCACCCCAATGATGAGGCTTCTGGGATTCACCACCCCGATGATGAAGCTTCTGGGAGTCGACACCCTGATGATGAAGATTTTGGGAATCACCACCCTGATCGTGATGCTTCTGGGAGTCACCACCCGATGATGATGAATCTTCTGGGAGTCACCACCCCGATGATGACGAAGCTTCTGGGAGTCATCACCCTGATGGTGATGAAGCTTCTCGGAGTCACCACCTGGATGTTGAAATTTCTGGGATTCACCAACGCAATGATGAAGCTTTTGGGAATCACCACACTGATGATGAGGCTTCTGGGAGTCACCACAACAATGATGAAGTTTCTGGAATCACCACCACGATGATGAAACTTCTGGGAGTCTCCACCGCGATGATGATGAAGCTTCTGAGAGTCACCACCCCGAAGATGAAACTTCTGGGATTCAACACCTCGATGATGAAGCTTCTGGGAGTCACCAACCCGATGATGAACCTTCTGGGATTCATCACCCCGATGATGAAACTTCTAGGATTCACCACACTGGTGAGGAATAATCTGGGAGTCTCCAACGCGATGATGATGAATATTCTGGGAGTCACCACCCAGATGATGAAGAAGCTTCTGGGAGACACCAACCCAATGATGATGGTTCTGTGAGTCACGACTCTGATGACAAAGTTTCTGGGAGTCACCACCCTGTTGATGAAGCTTCTGGGAGGCACCACACTGATTCTGATGAAGCTTCTGGGAGTCACCACCCCAACGATAATGAAGCTTCTGGGAGACATAACCCCGATGAGTAAGCTTCTGGGAGTCTCCATCGCGATTATGATGAAGCTTCTGAGAGTCACCACCCAATGATGTAGCTTCTGGGAACAAACCCGATGAGTAAGCTTCTGGGAGTTCCATCCGATTATGATGAAGTTCTGAGAGTCACCACCCCAATGATGAAGGCTCTGGGATTCACCACCCCGATGATGAAGCATCTGGGAGTCACCAATCTGATGAAGAAGATTCTGGGATTCATCACCCTGATGATGAAAGTTCTAGGATTCAGCAGTCCCAAGAAGAAGATTATGGGAGTCACCATCACGTTGATGATGAAGATTCTGTGAGAGTCCACCCCTATTATTATGAAGTTTCTGGGAGTCAACACCCCGATGATGATGAAGCTTCTAAGAGTCACCCCCGAAATGATGGCAAAGCTTCTGGGAGACACCACCCCAGTGATAAAGGTTCTGTGAGTCACCACCCCGATGACGAAGCTTCTTGGAGTCACCACCCCGATGATGAGGCTTCTGGGCATCCCAAAACCGATGATGAAGCTTCCTGGAGTCACCACCCTGATGATGAAGATTCTGGGAGTCAACACACCGATGATGAAACTTCTGGGAGTCACCACCCCAATAATGAAGCGTCTGGGAATCACCATCACTATGATGAAACTTCTGGGAGTCACCACCCCGGTGATGAAGATTTTGGGAAGCACCACCCTGATCATGATGCTTCTGGGAGTCACCACCACGAAGATGTTGATACTTCTGGGAATCACTACCCCGATGATGAGAAGATTCTGGGAGTCACCATCCCAATGATGATGAAGCTTCTGGAAGTCATCAACAAGATTATTATGAAGATTCTGGGAGTTACCACCTTGATGATGATGAAGCTTCTGGGAATAACCACCGCGATGATGATGAAACTTCTGGCAGTCACCAACCCGAAGATGAAGAAGCTTCTGAGAGTCCAAACCCTGATGATTAAACTTCTCGGAATCATCACCCCGATAATGAAGTTTCTGAGAGTCACCACTGCAATGGTGATGCTTCTGGGATTCACCACCCTGATGATGAAGCCTCTGGGAGTCACCAACCCGATGATGAAGCTTCTGGGAATCACCACCTCAGTGATAAATCTTATTTGAGTCATGACTCAGATGATGATGAAGCCTCTGGGAGTCACTACCCCGATGATGATGAAGTTTCTGGGAGTCACTAACCCGATGTTGAAACTTCTGGTAGTAACTACCCCGATGATGAAGTTTGGGAGTCACCACCCAGATGATGATGAAGCTTCTGGGAGTCACCACCCTGACGAAGATGAAGCTTCTGGGAGTCACCACCCTGATGATGAAGAAGCTTCTGGGAGTCATCACCGCGATGATGAAAATTATGGGAGTCATTACCCTGATGGTGAAGGTTCTGGAATTCAAAACAATGATGATGAAGCTTCTCGGAGTCACCACCACGATGATGAAGATACTGGGATTCACCAACCTAATGATGAAGCTTTTGGGAGTCACCACCCCACTGATGAAGCTTCTGGGTGTCACCACAACGATGATGAAGCTTCGGGGAATCACCACCCCGATGATGAAATTCTGGGAGTCTCCACTGCCATCATGATGAAGCTTCTGAGAGTCACCACCCTGATGATGAAGCTTCTGGGATTCAACACCCCGATGATGAAGCCTCTGAGAGTCACCAACCCGATGATGAAGCTTCTGGGATTCATCACCCCGATGATGAAACCGCTAGGATTCACCAACCCGATGATGAATATTCTGGGAGTCACCACCACGATGATAATGAAGATTCTGGGAGTCATCACCCCGATGATGATAAAGCTTCTGGGAGTCACCACCCCGATGATGATAAGCTTTTAGGAGTCACCCACACGTTGATGATGATGATGATTCTGGGAGACACCACCCCAATGACGAAGGTTCTGTGAGTCACCACTCCGATGAAGAAGCATCTGGGAGACACCACCCCGATGATGATGAAGCTTCTGGGAGTCACTACCACGATTATGAGGACTCTGGGATTCACCGCCCTGATGATGAAGCTGCTGGGAGTCAAAACCCTGATGATAAGCTTCTGAGAGACACCAACCCGATGATGAAGTTTCTGGGAGTCACCAGCACGATGACGAAGCTTCTGGGAGTCACCACCCTGATGATGAAGAAGCTTCGAGAGTCATCACCACGATGATGAAAATTATTGGAGTCATTACCCTGATGGTGAAGGTTCTGGAATTCAAAACACTGATGATGAAGCTTCTCGGAGTCACCACCAGGATGATGAAGTTTCTGGGATTCAACAAACAGATGATGAAGCTTTTGGGAGTCACCACCCCAATGATGAAGCTTCTGGGTGTCACCACAACGATGATGAAGCTTCGGGGAATCACCACCCCGATGATGAAACTTCTGGTAGTCTCCACCACCATGATGATGAAGCTTCTGAGAGTCACCACCCCGAAGATGAAGCTTCTGGGATTCACCACCCCGATGATGAAGATTCTGGGAATGAACACCCGGATGATGAAACTTCTGGGATTCCCACCACGATGATGAAGATTTTGGGAAGGACGACGATGATGATGATGCTTCTGGGAGTCACCATCAGGATGATGATGAATCTTCTGGGAGTCAATACCCCGATGATGATGACGCTTCTGGGAGTCACCATGGCGATGATGATGAAGCTTGTGGGAGTCACCACCCTGATGATGACGAAGCTTCTGGAGGTCACCACCCCAATGATGACGAAGATTCTGGGAGTCCCCAACCCGAGGAGGAACTTTCTGGGAATCACAACCCCAGTGATTAAGCTTCTGGGAGTCACAACCCGATGATGAAGCTTGTGGGATTCACCACCACGATGAAGAAGCTTCTGGGTATCACCACAACGATGATGAAGATTCTGGGAATCACCACCACAATGATTAAGCTTCTGGGAAACACCACCCTGATGATGAAGTTTCAGGAATTCACCACTCCAATGATGAACTTCTGGGAATCAATAACCCAATGATGAACCCTCTGGGAATCACCACCCCGATTATCAAGCTTCTAGGAGTCACCATCCCGATAATGAAGTTTTGGTAGTCACCACACCGATGACGAGGATGCTGGGCTCACCACCCCACTGAAGATGAAGCTTCTGCTAGTCACCTCCTTGATGATGATAAAGCTTCAGGGAGTCACCACCCCAATGAAGAAGCTTCTGGGAGTCACCACCCCGATGATAAAGCTTCTGAGAGGCACCACCATGATGATGAGAATTCTGGGAGTCACCACCCGGATGATGAAGCTTCTGGTAATCACCAAACTGATGATGAAGACTCTGGGATTCACCACTATGATGAGGAAGTTTCTGGGAGTCACCAACCTGTTGATGAAGCTTCTGGGATTCACCACCTCGGTGATTATGAAGCTTCTGAGAGTCACCACTCCTTGATGAATCTTCTGTGACTCACCACCGCCATGATGAATCTTCTAGGAGTCACATCCCCGATGATGAAGCTTCTGGGAAACACCACCCCATTGATGAAGCTTCTGGGAGTCACCACCCTGATGATGAATCTTCTGGAATTGAACACCCCGATGATGAAGCTTCTGGGAATCACCAACCGGATGTTGAAGCCTACGGGAGTCACCACCCTGATGATGAAGCTTCTGGTAGTCACAATGATGATGATGAATCTTCAGGTAATCACCACCCCGATGATGAAGCTGCTGGTTTTCACCACCACGATGATGAGGAAGTTTCTGGGAATCACCACCCCAATGATAGTAAAGCTTCTGGGAGTCACCACCCTGATGATAAAGCTTCTGGGAGTCACCCCCTGATGATGAAACTTCTGAGAATCAACAACCTGATAATGAAGTTTCTGGGAGTCACCACCCATGATGAAGCTTCTGAGCACCCCCAATATGAAGCTTCTGAGACTCACCACCGCGATGATAAAGTTTCTGGGATTCACCACCCGGATGATGAAGCTTCTGGGAATCATGAACCCGATGATGAAGCCTCTGGGAGACACCACTAGGATGATGAAGCTTCTGGGAATCACCACCCCAATGATGAAAATTCTCGGAGTCACCACCCTGATGATGAAACTTCTTGGATCCAAAACCCTGATGATGAAGCTTCTCGGAACAACCACCCCAATGATGAAGTTTCTGAGAGTCACCACCCGATGATGAAACTTCTGAGAGTCACCACCTCGATGATGTAGCTTCTGGGAATCAACAAACCGATGATGAAGCCTCTTGGAGTCAACAACCCAATGAGAAGCTGCTGGGATTCATCACCCCAATGAAGAAACTTCTGGGATTCACTACCCCAATGATAAAGATTCTGGGAGTCACCACCACGGTGATGATGAAGTTCTGTGAACCACCACCCTGATGATGATGAAGCTTCTGAGATTCAATGTCCCAATGATGATGAAGCTTCTGTGAGTCACAACCCCAATGATGAAGCTTCTGTGATTCACCAGCCAGATGATGAAGCCTCTGGGAGGCACCAACCCGATGATGAAGCTTCTGGGATTCATCACACCGATGATGAAGCTTCTGGGATTCACCATCCGATGATGAAGATTCTGGGAGTCACCACTGCGGTGATGATGTAGCTTCTGGGAGCCACCACCCGATGATGATGAAGCTTCTGGGACTCAACACAACGATGATGAAGCTTCTATGAGTCACTGCACCGATAAAGAAGATTCTGGGAGTCACTATCCTGATGATGATGAAGCTTCTGGGAGTCACCACCCCAATGATAAGGCTTCTGTGAGTACCCACCCCAATGATGAAGCTTCTGTGATTCACCACCCCAATGATGAAGATTCTGGGATTCAGCATCCCGATGATAAAGCTTCTGGGATTCAAAATCCCGATGATGAAGCTTCTGGGAGTCAATACCCAGATGATGAAGCTTCTGGGAATAAACACCCCAATGATGAAATTTCTGGGAGTCGACACTGGATCAAGAAGATTTTGAGAAGCACCACCCCGATGATGATGCTTCTGGGAGTCACCTCCCTGATGATGAAGAATCTTCTGGGAGTCACCACCCCGATTATGAATCTTCTGAGAATCACCACCCCGAGGATGAAGTTTCTGGTAGTCAACACCCCGATGGTGAAGCTTCTGGGAGTCACCAACCCGATAATGAAGCTTCTGGGAATCACCATCCAGATGAGGAAGCCTCTGGGAGTCACCACGCCAATGATGAAGCTTCTGGGAGTCTCCACCCCGATGATGAACTTCTGGAGTCACCACCCCAATGATGATGAAGCTTCTGGCAGTCTCCCTATCGAAGATGATGAAACTTCTGGGAGTCAACACACCAATGATGATGAAGTTACTGGGAGTCACCACCTAGATGATGATGAAACTTCTCGGAGTCAACACACCAATTATGAAGTTTCTGGTAGTCACTCCCATGATGATTATGAGGCTTCTGTGAGTCCCCACCCAGATGATGAATCCTCTGGGAGTCACCACCCCGATGATGAAGTTTCTTTGTGACACCATCCCGACGATGAAGCTTCTGGGAATCACAACCCCGATGATGAAGCTTCTGGGAGTCACCACCCCGATGATAATGAAGTTTCTGGGAGTCACCATCCCGATGACAATGAAGCCTCTGGGAGTCAGCACCCCGATGATAAAGCTTCTGGGAGTGACCACCCCGATGATGAAGCTTCTGGGAATCACCAACCTGATGATGAAGCCTCTGGGAATCACCACCCCGATTATGAAGCTTCTGAGAGTCACCACCCAGATGATGAATCTTCTGTGATTCACCACTGCCATGATGAATCTTCTGGGAGTCACATCCCCGATGACGAAGCTTCTGCGAAAAACCACCCCATTGATGAAACTTCTGGGAGCCACCACCCTGATGATGAATCTTCTGGGATTGAACACCCCGATGAAGCTTCTGGGAATCACCAACCCGATGTTGAAGCCTCAGGGAGTGACCACCCCAATGATGAAGCTTCTGGTAGTCACCACCTGATGATGAATCTTCAGGTAATCACCACCCCAATGATGAAGCTGCTGGTATTCACCACCCTGATGATAATGAATTTTCTGGCAATCACCACCCTGATGATAATAAAGCTTCTGGGAGTCACCACCCTGATGATGAAGCTTCTGGGAGTCACCACCCTGATGATGAAACTTTGGAGAATCAACAGCCTGATGATGAAGTTTCTGGAAGTGACCACCCTGATGATGAAGCTTCTGGTTGTCACCACGCCGATTTTGAAGCTTCTGGGAATCACCACCCCGATGATGAAGCTTCTGAGACTTACCACCGTGATGATAAAGTTTCTGGGATTCACCACCCGGATGATGAAGCTTCTGGGAATCACAAACCCGTTGATGAAGCCTCTGCGAGACACCACTAGGATGATGAAGTTTCTGGGATTCACCACCCCGATGATGAAAATTCTGGGAGTCTCCACCCTGGTGATGAAACCTCTTGGATGCAAAACCCCGATGATGAAGCTTCTCGGAGTCACCACCTGATGATGAAGTTTCTGAGAGTCACCACCATGATGATGATGAAACTTCTGAGAGTCACCAACCCAATGATGTAGCTTCTGGGATTCAACAACTCGATGATGAAGCCTCTGGGAGTCAACAACCCGATGATGAAGCTTCTGGGATTCATCACCCCGATGAAGAAGCTTCTGGGATTCACCAACCCAATGATGAAGATTCTGGGAGTCACCACCCCGATGATGGTGAAGCTTCTGGGAGTCAACACAATGATGATGAATCTTCTATGAGTCACTGCCCTGATAACGAAGACTCTGAGAGTCACCACCCAGATGATGATGAAGCTTCTGGGAGTCACCAACCCGATGATAAGTCTTCTGGGAGTCCCCTCCCCAATGATGAAACTTCTGGGATTCGACACCCTGATGAGGAAGATTCAGGGATTCACCATCTCGATGATGAAGACTCTGGGAGTCAAAATCCCAATGATGAAGATTCTGGCAGTCACTACTCAGATGATGAAGCTTCTGGGAATCAACACCCCGATGATGAAATTTCTGGGAGTCGCCACCCCGATCATGAAGATTTTGGGAAGCACCACTCCGATGATGATGCTTCTGGGAGTCACCACCCCAATGATGATTAATCTTCTGGGAGTCAACACCCCGATTATGAAGCTTCTGCGAATCACCATCCCAATGATGAAGCTTTTGAGATTCAACACTCCGATGATGATGAAGCTTCTGAGAGGCATAACACCGTTGATCAAGCTTCTGGGACTCACCAGCCAGATGATGAAGCCTCTGGGAGTCACCAACCCAATGATGAAGCTTCTGGGGTTCATCACACAGATGATGAAACTTCTGGGATTCACCACCCCGATGATGAAGATTCTGGTAGTCACCACCGCGGTGATGACGTTGCTTCTGGGAGACACCACCTTGATGATAATGAAGCTTCTGGAATCACCACCCCCATGATGATAAAGCTTCTGGGAGTCACCACCCTGATGATGATGAAGCTTCTGGGAATCATCATCCCAATGATGAAGTTTCAGCGAGTCACCACCCAGATGATGAAGCTTCTGTGAATCCCCATCCCGATGATGAAGATTCTGGGAGTCACCAACGTGATGATGAAGCTTATGGAAGTCACCAACCTGATGATGATGAAGCTTCTGGAAGTGACAATCCTGATGATGATGAACCTTCTTGGAGTCACCACCCCAATGATGCAACTACTGGGAATCACCACCCTGATGATGATGAAACTTCTGGGAGTCATCACGTCAATGATGAAACATCTGGGAGTCACCACACTGATGATGAGGATTCTGGGATTCACCACCCCGATGATGAAGCTTCTAGGAGTCACCAAAACTATGATGAAGCTTCTGGGAATCACCAGCCCGATGATGAAGCTTCAGGAATTCACCTCTCCGATGATGATGAAGCTTCTGAAATTCACCACTGCCATGATGAAGCTTCTGGGAGTTATGACCCTGATGATGAAGCTTCTAGGAATCACCACCCCTATGATGATGAAGCTTCTGGGAGTCACCACGCCGATGAAAATGAATCTTCTGGGAGTCACAACCACGATGATGATGAAGCTTTTGGGAGTCACCACCGCGATGATGATGAAGCTTCTGAGAGTCTCCACCTCGAAGATGATGAAGCTTCAGGGAGTCAAAACACTGATGAAGAAGCTTCTGGGAGTCACCACCACGATGATGAAACTTCTGGGAATCACCACCCTGATGATGACACTTCTGGGATTCACCCCCCCGATGATGAATGTTTTGGGAGCACCACCCCGATCATGATGCTTCTGGGCGTCACCACCCGGATGATGATGAATCTTCTGGGCGTCACCACCCCGATGATGATGAAGCTTCTGGGATTCACCAACCTGAAGATGAAGCTTCTGGGAGTCACCATACCTATGACGATGATGCTTCTGGGAGTCACCACCCCGATGATGATGAATCCTGTGGGAGTCACCACCCCAAAGATGATGAAGCTTCTGGGAGTCATAACCCTGATGATGATACTTCTCAGAGTCACCAACCAGACGATGAAATTTCTGGGAATCAACACCCCAATGATGAAGCTTCTGGGAGTCACAACACCAATGATGAAGCTTCCAGGAGTCAACACCCCGATGATGAAGATTCTGGGAGTCACCACAACGATGATAAATCTCCTGGGAATCACCAGCCCGATGATGAATCCTCAGGAACTCACTACCCTGATGATGATGAAACTTCTGGGAGTCACCAAACTGGTGATCATGAAGCTTCTGGGAGTCACCACCCCGAAGATCATGAAGCTTCTTGGAGTCAACACCCCGATGATAAAGCTTCTCAGAGTCACAACCCCGATGATGAAGTTTCTGGGAATCACAACCCCAATGATGAAGCTTCTTGGAGTCCCCACCTCAATGATGAATCTTCTGGGAGTCACCACAACAATGATGAAACTTCTGGGAATGACCACCCCGTTGATGAACCTTCAGGGAGTCACCACCCCGATGATGATGAACTTCTGACTGTCACCACCCCAATGATGAAGCTTCTGGGATTCACCACTGCAATGATGAAGATTCTGGGAATCACCACCCCAATGATGAAATTCTGGGAATTACCACTTCAATGATGAAGCATCTGGGAGTCACCATCCCGATGATGATGAAACTTCTGGGAGTCCCCATCCCGATGACGAAGCTTTGGGGAGTCACAACCCTGATGTCGATAGAGCTTCTGGGAGTCACTACCCTGATGATGAATCTTAAGGGAGTCACTACCCCGATCATGAAAATTCTGGGAGTCACCACCCGATGATTAAGGTTCTGGGTGTCACCACCCCGATGATGAAGCTTCTGGGAGTCACCACCCCAATGATGTAGCTTCTTGGATTCACCAACCCAATGATGAAGCTTCTGGGAGTCGCCACACCGATGATGACAAAGCTACTGGGAGTCACCACCCCAATGACGAAGCTCTGGGAGTCACCACCCTGATGGTGAAGAAGCTTCTGGGAGTCATCACCGTGAAGATGAAAATTATGGGAGTCACCACCCTGATGAAGAAGCTTCTGGGATTCCTAACCCCGATGATGAAGCTTCTGGGATTCACCAGGCCAAGATGAAACTTCTGGGAGTCACCACAACGATGATGAAATTCAGTGAATCACAACCACGATGATGAAGCTTCTGGGATTCACCACCGTGATGATGATGAAGCTTCTCAAAGTCACCACTCTGATGATGAAGCTTCTGGAATTCACCACACTGAAGATGAAGCCTCTGGGAGTCACCAACCCGATGATGAAGCTTCTGGGATTCGTTTCCCGATGATGAAACTTCTGCTATTCACCATCCCAATGATGATGAAGCTTCTGGTAGTCATCACCCCGATGATGAGGCTTCTGGGAGTAACATCCCCGATGATGATGAATCTTCTGGGAGTCACCACCCTGATGATGAGGCTTCTGGGAGTCGCCACACCAATGATGAATCTTCTGGGAATCACCACCCCGATGATGAAGATTGTGGGATTCACCATCCCTATGATGAAGCTTCTGGGAGTCAACACCCCGATGAGGAAGCTTCTGAGAGTCACCATCTGATGATGAAGCTCCTGGGAATCACCACCCCGATGATGAAACTTCTGGGAGTCGCCACCCCATTGATGGAGATTTTGGGAAGCACCACCCTGCTGATGATACTTATGGGAGTCACCACACCGATGATGATGAATCTTCTGGGAGTCAACACCCCGATAATGATGAAGCTTCCAGGAGTCACCACCCCTGTGATAATAAAGCTTCAGGGAGTCACCACCTGATGATGATGAAGCTTCTGAGAGTCACCACCCCGATGATGAACCTTCTTGGATTCACCACCGCCATGATGAAGCTTCTGGGAGTCACCACCCCGATGATGAAACTTCTGAGAATCACCACCCCAATGATGAAGTTTCTGGGAGTCACCACCCAATTGATAAAGCTTCTGGGAGTCACCATTCCAACCTTGAAGCTTCTGGGAATCACCACCCCGATGATGAATCTTCTGAGAATCACCACTCCAATGATGAAACTTCTGTGAGTCACACCCTGAAGATGGAGATTTTGGGAAGAACCACCCAGCTGATGATACTTCTGCATGTCACCACCCCACGATGAATCTTCTGGGAGTCACCACCCCAATGATAATGAAGCTTCTGTGAGATAGCACCCCTATGATGATAAAGTTTCTGGGAGTCACCACCCAGATGATGATGAAGCTTCTGGGATTCACCACCTCGATGATGATGAAACTTCTGGGAGTCACCTCGACGATGATGATGAAGCTTCTGGGAGTCACCACCCCAATGATGATGAAGAATCTGGGAGTCCCACCCCGACAATGTTGAAGCTTCTTTTACACACCAACCCATTAAGAAGTTTCTGTGAGTCACCACCTTGATGACGAAACTTCTGGAAGTCATCACCCCGATGATGATGAAGATACTGTGAGTCAACATCCCGATGATGAGGCTTCTGGGATCCCCAAACCGATGATGAAGCTTCTGGGAGTCACTACCCCGATGATGAAGATTGTGGGATTCACCATCCTGATGATGAAGCTTCTGGGAGTCAACACCCCAATGATGAAGCTTCTGGGAGTCACCATCCAATGATGAAGCTTCTGGAAATCACCACACCAATGATGAAATTTCTGGGAGTCACCACCCCATGATGGAGATTTTGGGAAGCACCACCCCGCTGATGATACCTATGGGAGTCACCAACCTGATGATGATTAATCTTCTGGGAGTCACCACCCCGATAATGATGAAGCTTCTGGGAGTCACCACCCCAATGAGGATGAAGCTTCATGGAGTCACCACCCCGATGATGATGAAGCTTCTGAGAGTCATCCACCCAATGATGAAACTTCTGGAATTCACCGCCAGCATGATGAAGCCTTCTGGGAGTCACAACCCCTATTATCAAACTTCTCAGAATAACCACCACTATGATGAAGTTTCTGGGATTCACAACCCCAATGATGAAGCTTCTGGGAGTCACCACCCCAATGTTGAAGCTTCTGGGAATCACCACCCTGATGATGAAGCTTCTGACAATCACCAAACCGATGATGAAGCTTCTGGGAAACACCACCCCAATGATGAATCTTCTGGGAGTCACCACCAAAATGATGGAGATTTTGGGAAGCACCTCCCTGCTGATGATACTTCTGGGTGTCACCACCATGATGATGATGAATCCTCTGGGAGTCACCAACCCTATGATGATAAAGCTTCAGGGAGTCACCACCTGGATGATGATGAAGCTTCTGGGATTCACCACCCCAATGATGATGAAGATTCTGGGATTCACCACCCCGATGATGAAGTTTCTGGGAGTCACCACCCTGATGATGAAGATTCTGGGAGTCACCACGCCGATGATGGAGAAGCTTCTGGGAGTCTCCCTCTCGAAGATGATGAAGCTTCTGGGAGTCAAAACCCCTATGATGAAGATTCTCAGAGTCACCACCAAGACGAGGAAGTTACTGGGAATCACAACCCTGATGATGAAGCTTCTGGGAGTCACCACACCGATGATGAAGAAGCTTCTGGGAGTCACCACCCAGATGATGATGAAGCTTGTGGGAGTCTCCACTTTGAATATGATGAAGCTTCTGGGAGTCAAAACCCTGACGATGAAACTTCTGGAAGTCATCACCCCGATGATGAAGCTTCTGGGAATCACCACCCCGATGATGAAACTTCTGGGTTTCCCACCCTGATGATGAAGATTTTGGGAGCACCACCCCGATCATGATGCTTCTGGGAGTCACCATCACGATGATGATGAAGTTTCTGGGAGTCACCACCCTGATGATGATGAAGCTTCTGGGTGTCACCTCCCTGATGATGAAGAAGCTTCTGGGAGTCACCACCCCTATGATGATGAAGCTTCTGGGAGTCACCATGCCGACGATAACGAAGCTTCTGGGAGTCACCACCGCGATGATGATGAAGCTTCTGAGAGTCTCCACCTCGAAGATGATGAAGCTTCTGGGAGTCAAAACCCTGATGATGAAACTTCTGGAAGTCATCACCCCGATGATGAAGCTTCTGGGAATCACCACCCCGATGATGAAACTTCTGGGATTCGCCACCCCGATGATGAAGATTTTGGGAGCACCACCCCGACCATGATGCTTCTGGGAGTCACCACCCCAATGATGATGAAGTTTCAGGGAGTCACCACCCCAATGATGATGAAGATTCTGGGCGTCACCACTCCTATGACGATGAAGCTTCTGGGAGTCACCACCCCAAAAGATGATGAAGCTTCTGGGAGTCATAACCCCAATGATGATGCTTCTCACAGTCACCACCCAGGTGATGAAATTTCTGGGAATCACCACCCGGATGATGAAGCTTCTGGGAGTCACCACCCCGATGATGAAGCTTCTGGGAGTCAACACCCTGATGTTGATGAAGCTTCTGGGAGTCACCACAATGATGATGAATATCCTGAGAATCACCACCCCGATGATGAGTATTCAGGGAGTCACCACCCTGATGATGGACATTGTGGGAAACACCACCCCATAATGACACATCTGGGTGTCACCACCCAGATGAAGATGAAGCTTTTGGGAGTCACCACCCCGATGATGATGAAGCTTATGGGAGACACCACCACTATGATGATGAAGCTTCTGGGAGTCACCGCTACGATTATGATGAACCTTCTGGGATTCACCAACATGATGATTACGTAGCTTCTGGGAGTCACCACCCTGATGATGATGAAGTCTCTGGGCGTCTCCATCTAGAAGATGATGAGGCTTCTGGGAGTCATAACCACGTTAATGAAACTTCTCAGAGTCACCAACCAGATGATGAAATTTCTGGGAATCACCATCCCAATGAGGAAGCTTCTGGGAGTCACCACCCTGATGAGGAAGCTTCTGTGATTCACCACAGCCATAAAGAAGTTTCTGGGAGTCAACATCCTGATGATGAAGCTTCTGACAGTCACCACCCCTGTGATGATGAAGCTTTGGGGAGTCACCACCCCGATGATAATAAAGCCCTGGGAGTCACCACCCCAATGACGATGAAGCTTCTGAGGGTCTCTACCTCGAAGATGATGAAGCTTCTGGGAGTCAAAACCCTGATGATGAAGCTTCTGGGAGTCATCACCCCAATGATGAAGCTTCTGGGAATCACCACCCCGATAATGAAACTTCTGGGATTTGCCACCCTGATGAAGATTTTGGCTGCACCACCCTGCTCATGATGCCTCTGGAAGTCACCACCCCAGTGATGATGAAGCTTCTGGGAGTCACCACCCGATGACGATGAAGCTTCTGGGAGTCACCAGCCCAAAGATGATGAGGCTTCTGAGAGTCAAAACGCCAACGATGAAGCTTCTCGGACTTACCAGGCGGATGATGAAGTTTCTATGAATCACCACTCCGATGATGAAGCTTCTGGAAGTCACTACCCCGACGATGAAGCTTCTGGGAGTCACCACAACGATGATGAAGATTCAGGGAATCACCACCTCAATGATGAAGTTTCAGGGAATCACCACCGTGATGATGATGACCCTTCTGAGAGTCACTGCCCCCATGATGAAGATTCTTGGATTCACCACCGCCATGGGGTAGCTTCTGGGAGTCACCACCCCAATGATGAAACATGAAAATCAACACCCCAATGATGAAGTTTCTGGGAGTCACCACCCCAATGATGAAGCTTCTGGGAGTCACTACCCCAATGATAAAGCTTCTTGGAATCACCACCCTGATGATGAAGCTTCTGAGAATCACCACCCTGATGATTAAGCTTCTGGGAATCACCACCCCAATGATGAAGCTTCTGGGAATCACCACCCCAATGATGAAGCTTCTGGGAATCACCAACCTGATGATGAAGTTTCTGAGAATCACCACCCCGATGATGATGCTTCTGGGAGTCACCTCCCGATGATGAAGCTTCTCGGAATCTCCATCAAGATGATGAATCTTCTGGGAGTCACCATCCCGATGATGAATTTTGGGAAGCACCACCCTGCTAAATGATACTTCTGGGAGTCACCACACCGATGATGATGAATCTTCTGGGTGTTACCACCCCAATGATGAAGTTGATGGTAGTAACCACCACGATGACGACGAAGCATCTGGGAGTCACATCGCAAAGATGATAACGCTTCTGGGAGTCACCACCACGATGATGAAGCTTCAGGGAGTCACCACCCCAATGAGGAATCTTCTGAGAATCACAACTCAGATGACGATGCTTCTGGGAGTCACCACCCCGTTGATGAAGCTTCTGGGAGTACCAACCCAATAATGAAGCTTCTGGGAATCACCATCCCAATGATGAATCATTTGGGAGTCAACACCCCAATCATGAAGCTTCTTGGAGCCACCAACCTGATGATGAAGTTTCTTGGATTCACCACCACGATGATAAATATCCTGGGAGTCACCACCCCCATGATAATGAAGTTTCTTGGAGTCACAACCCCGATGATGATGAAGCTTCTGGGAGTAACCACCTCGTTTATGAAGTTTCTAGGAGTCACCACCCTGATGAGATGAATCTTCAGTGAGTCACCACCCCTATCATGATGGGGCTTCTGGGAGTCCCCACCACGAAGATGAAGCCTCTGTGAGTCAATTCCACGATAATGAAGCTTCTTGGAATCACCACACAGATGATGAAGATTCTTGGAGTCACCACCCCAATGATGATGAAGCAACTGGGAGTCACCACCACGATGATGCATCTTCTGGGAGTCACTACCCTGATGATGATGAAGCTTCTGGGAATCACCACCCCCATGATGATGAAGTTTCTGGGAGTCACCACTCCGATGATAAAGCTTCTGGGAGTCACCACCCTGATGATGAAGCTTCTGGGAGTCCTCATCCCGATGATGAAGATTCTGCGAGTCACCACCCGATGATGAAGCTTCTGTGAATCCCCACCACGATGATGAAGATTCTGAGTCACCAACCTGATGATGAAGCTTATGGAAGTCATCAACCAGATGATGATGAAGCGTCCGGGAGTCACAAACCCGATGATGATGAAGCTTCTTGGAGACACCACCCCATTGATGCAACTTCTGGGAGTCACCACCCCAGTGATGAAACTTCTGGGAGTCACCACCCTGATGATGATGAAGCTTCTGGGAGTCACGACCCTGATGGTGAAGCTTCTGGGAGTCATCACCCCTATGATGATGAAGCTTCTGGGAGTCACCAGTCCGATGATAATGAATCTTCTGGGAGTCATCACCCCGATGATGATGAAACTTTTGGGAGTCAACATCCCGATGATGATGAAGCTTCTGGGAGTCTCCACCTCGAAGATGATGAAGCTTCTGGGAGTCAAAACCCTGATGAAAAAGCTTCCGGGAGTCACCACCCCGATGATGAAACTTCTGGGAATCACCACCCCGATGATGAAACTTCTGGGATTCGCCACCTCGATGTTGAATATTTTGGGAGCACCACCCCGATCATGATGCTTCTGGGAGTGACCAACCCGATCATCATGCTTCTGGGCATCACCACCCGGATGATGATGAAGCTTCTGGGCGTCACCACCATGATGATGATGAATCTTTTGGGATTCACCACCCCAAAGATGATGAAGCTTCTGGTAGCCACCACACCTATGATGATGATGCTTCTGGGAGTCACCAAAACGATGATGATGAATCTTCTGGGAGTCACCACCCCAAAGATGATGAAGCCTCTAGGAGTCATAACCCCAATGATGATGCTTCTCAGAGTCACCACCCAGATGATGAAATTTCTGGGAATCAACACCCCAATGATGAAGCTTCTGGGAGTCACCACCCCAATGAAGAAGCTTCCAGGAATCAACACCCCGATGATGAAGATTCTGGGAGTCACCACAACAATGATGAATCTCCTGGGAATCACCACTTCGATGATGAATCCTCAGGAAGTCACCACCCCGATGATGATGAAGCATCTGGGAGACTGCACCCCTATGATGATAAAGCTACTGGGAGTCACCACCGGGATGATGATGAAGCTTCTGGGATTCACCATCCCGATGATGATGAAGATTCTGGGAGTCACCAACCCGATGATGATGAAATTTCTGGGAGTCGCCACCCTAATGTTGAAGCTTCTGGGAGTCACCACCCTAAGGACGATGAAGCTTCTGGGGGTCATGTACCCAATGATAAAGCTTATGGGAGTCACTATCCCGATGATGAAAATTCTGGGAGTCACCACCCCGATGATTAAGGTTCTGGGTGTCACCACCCCGATGATGAAATTTCTGGGAGTCACCACCACTATGAGGTAGCTTCTGGGATTCACCAACCCGATGATGAATTTTCTGGGAGTCACCACCCCAATGACGAAGCTTCTGGGAGTCACCACCCCGATGATGATGAAGCTTCTGGGAGACTGCATCCCTATGATGATAAAGCTTCTGAGAGTCACCACCCGGATGATGATGAAGCTTCTGGGATTCACCACCCCGATGATGATGAAGCTTCTTGGAGTCACCACCCCGATGATGATGAAGCTTCTGGGAGACTGCATCTCTGAGATGATGAAGCTTCTGCAAGTCAAAATCCTGATGATGAAGCTTCTGAGAGTCACCACCCCAATGATGATGAAGCTTCTGGGAGTCTCCATCTCTAAGATGATGAAGCTTCTGGGAGTCAAAATCCTGATGATGAAGCTTCTCGGAGTCACCACCCAGGTGAGGACGTTACTGGGAATCAACACCCTGATGATTAAGGTTCTGGGAGTCACCACCCCGATGATGAGGATACTGGGAATCACCACGCCGATGATGAAGCTTCAGGGCCTCACCTTCCCAATGATGAAGAAGCTTCTGAGAGTCACCACCCAGATAATGAAGCTTCTGGGATTCACCACCACCATGGTGAAGCTTCTCGGAGTCACCAACCTGATGATGGAGCTTCTGAGAGTCACCACCCCTATGATGATGAAGCTTCTGGGAATCACTAAACCGATGATAATGAAGATTCTGGGAGTCACCACACCGATGATGATGAAGTTTGGGAGTCACCACCTCCAGGATGATGAAGATTCTGGGAGTCTCCCCTCAAAGTTGATGAAGCTTCTGGAGTCAAAACTCTGATGTTGAAGCTTCTGAGAGTCACCACCCTGAAGATGAAGCTTCTAGGAATCATGACCCCGATGATGAAACTTCTGGGATTTGCCACCCCGATGATGAAGATTTTGGGAGCACCACCCCGATCATGATGCTTCTGGGAGTCACCACCACAATGAGGATGAAGCTTCTGGGCATCACCACACCGATGATGATGAAGATACCCGGAGTCATCACCCCGAAGATGATGAAGCTTCTGGGAGTCACCATGCCTATGATGATAAAACTTCTGGGAGTCACCACCCTGATGACGATGAAGCTTCTGGGAGTCACCACCCAAAAGATGATGAAGTTTCTGGGAGTCATAAACCTGATGATGAAGCTTCTCAGAGTCACCACCCAGATGATGAAATTTCTGGGAATGACCACCCCGATGATGAAGCTTCTGGGAGTCACCACCCTGATGATGATGAAGTTTCTGGGAGTAACCACGTCAATGATGATGCAGCTTCTGGGAGTCACCACCCCATTGATGAAGCTTCTGGGAGTCACCAACCCGATGATGATGAAGCTTCTTTTAGACACCACCCAAATGATGAAGCTTCTGTGACTCACCACCTCGATGATGAAACTTCTGGGAGTCACCACCCCAATGATGATGAAGCTTCTGTGAGTAACCACCACGATGATGAGGCTTCTGGGATTCCCCACACTGATGATGAAGCTTCTAGGAGTCACCACCCCGATGATGAAGATTTCAGGATTCACCATCTAGATGACGAAGCTTCCGGGAGTCAATGCCCCGATGATGAGTCTTCTGGGAGTCACCATCTGAATGATGAAGCTTCTGTGAATCACCACCCCGATGATAAAACTTCTCAGAGTAGCCACCCTGATGATGGAGATTTTGGGAAGCACCACCCCGCAGATGATACTTCTGGGAGTCACCACCCCGATGATGATGAAAGTTCTGGGAGTCACCACCCAGATAATGATGAAGCTTCTGTGAGTCACAAACCCTATGATGACGAAGATTACAAGGAGTCACCACCCCGATGATGATGAAGCCTCTGAGAGTCATCACCCCTATAATGAAGCTTCTGGGATTCACCACTGCCATGATGAAGCTTCTGGGAGTCACTATCACGATGATGAAACTTCTGAGAATCAGCACCCCGATGATGCAGTTTCTGGGAGCCACCATCCCAATTAAGAAGCTTCAGGGGTCACCACCCCAATGTTGAAGCTTCTGGGAATAACCACCGATGATGAAGCTTCTGAGAATCACCAAACCTATGATGAAGCTTCTGGGAATCACCACCCCTATGATGAAACTTCTGGGAGTCACCACCACGATTATGGAGATTTGGGGAAGCACCACCCTGCTGTGTATACTTCTGGGTGTCACCTCCCTGATGATGATGAATATTCTGGGAGTCACCACCCTGATGATGAGGAAGCTTCTGGGAGACACCACCACTGTGATGATAAAGCTTCTGGGAGTCACCACCCTGATGATAATGAAGCTTCTGGGATTCACCACTCCAATGATGATGAAGCTACTGGGAGTTTCCACCTGATGATGATGAAGCTTCTGGGAGTCTCCATCCCAAAGATTATGAAGCTTCTGGGAGTCAAAACCCGGATAATGAAACTTCTTGGAGTAACCACCCTAATGACGAAGTTTCTGGGAATCAACACCCCGATGATGAAGCTTCTGGGAGTCACCACCCAGATGATGAAGCTTCTGGGAATCACCACCACAATGATGAAGCTTCTGGGAGTCACCAAAACGATGATGAACCTTCTGGGAATCACCACCACAATGATGAAGCTTCTGGGAGTCACCAAAACGATGATGAACCTTCTGGGAATCACCACCCCTATGATGAAGCTTCAGGGATTCACCTACCGATGATGAAGAAGCTTCTGAGAGTCACCACCGCAATAATGAAGCTTCTGGCTTTCACCAATGCCATGATGAAGCTTCTGGGAGTCACCACCCCTATGATGATGAAGCTTCTGGGAGTCACCACGCTGATGATATGGAAGCCTCTGGAAGTCACCACACCAATGATGAAGTAGCTTCTGGGAGTCACCACCCAGATGATGATGAAGCTTGTGGGAGTCTCCACCTTGAATATGATGAAGCTTCTGGGAGTCAAAACAGTGATGATGAAACTTCTGGAAGTCATCACCCCGATGATGAAGCTTCTGGGAATCACCACCCCGATGATGAAACTTCTGGGTTTCCCACCCCAATGATGAAGATTTTGGGAGCACCACTCGATCATGATTCTTCTGCGAGTCAACAGCACGATGATGATGAAGCTTCAGAGTGTCACCATCCCAATGATGAAGCTTCTGGGATACTACACCACCATGATGAAGCTTCTGGGAGTCAGCACCCCGAGGATGAAATTCTGGGAATCACCACCTCAATGATAAAGCTTCTGGGAGTCACCACCCCGATGATGTTGAAGCTTCAGGTAGTCACCATCCCAATGATGATGAAATTTCTGGCAGTCACCACTCCGATGTTGAAGATTCTTGGAGTCACCACCCTAATGACGATGAAGCTTCTGGGAGTCATGAACCCGATGATGAAGCTTATGGAAGTCACTATCCCGATGATGAAATTTCTGGGAGTCACCACCCCGATGATTAAGGTTCTGGGTGTCACCAACCCGATGATGAAGCTTCTGGGAGTCACCACACCAATGATGACGAAGCTACCGGGAGTCAGCACCCGACGATGATGAAGCTTCTTGGAGTCACCACCCCAATGACGAAGCTTCTGGGAGTCACCACCCTGATGATGAGGAAGCTTTTGGGAGACATCACCGCGATGATGAAAATTATGGGAGTCACCACCCAGAGGTTGAAGCTTCTGGGATTCATAACCCTGATGATGAAGCTTTTCGGAGTCACCACCCCAATGACGAAGCTTCTGGAATTCACCACACCAATGATGAAACCTCTGGGAATCACCACTTCAATGATGAAGCTTCTGGGAGTCACCACCCCAATGATGTAGCTTCTGGGATTCACCAACCCGATGAAGCTTCTGGGAGTCGCCACACCGATGATGACAAAGCTACTGTGGGTCACCACCCTACGATGATGAAGCTTCTTGGAGTCACCACATCAATGATGAATCTTCTGGGATTCACCACCCCAATGATGATGAAGCTTCTGGGAGACTGCATCCCAATGATGATAGAGCTTCTGGGAGTCACCACCTGGATGATGATGAAGCTTCTGGGATTCACCACCCCAGTGATGATGAAGCTTCTGGGAGTCTCCATCTCTAAGATGATGTAGCTTCTGGGAGTTAAAATCCTGATGATGAAGTTTCTCGGAGTCACCACCCAGATGAGGAAGTTACTGGGAATCACCACCCTGATGATGAAGGTTCTGGGAGTCACCACCCTGATGATGAAGATTCTGGGAATCACCACCCTGATGATGAAGCTTCAGGGACTCACCTCCCCGATGATGAAGAAGCTTCTGTGAGTCACCACTCCAATAATGAAGATTCTGGGATTCACCACCACCATGATGAAGCTTCTGGGAGTCACCAACCTGATGATGAAGCTTCTGAGAGTCACCACCCCTATGATGATGAAGCTTCTGGGAATCACTAAACCAATGATAATGAAGCTTCTGGGGGACACCACACTGATGATGATGAAGTTTTGGGAGTCACCACCGCCGGGATGATGAAGTTTCTGGGATTCATAACTCTGATGGTGAAGCTTCTGGGAGTCACCAACCCGATGATGAAGCTTCTGGGAATCACAACCCCGAGGATGAAACTTCTGGGATTTGCCACCCCGATGATGATTTTGGGAGCACCACCTCGATCATGATGCTTCTGGAATTCACCACCCCAGTTATGATGAAGCTTCTGGGAGTCACCACCCCGAAGATGATGAAGCTTCTGGGCATCACCACCCCAATAATGATGAAGATTCCCAGAGTCATCACCCCGAAGATGATGAAGCTTCTGCGAGTCACCACGCCTATGATGACAAAACTTCTGGGAGTCAACACCCCGATGATGATGAAGCTTCTGGGAGTCACAACCTGAAAGATGATGAAGGTTCTGGGAGTCATAACCCCAATGTTGAAACCTCTGAGAGTCCCCACCCAGATGATGAAATTTCTGGGAATCACCAACCCAATGATGAAACTTCTGGGAGTCACCACCCTGATGATGATGAAGTTTCTGGGAGTAACCACGTCAATGATGATACAGCTACTGGGAGTCACCACCCCGATGAAGAAGCTTCTGGGAGTCACCACCCAGAGGATGATGAAGCTTTTTTTAGACACCGCCCAAGTGATGAAGATTCTGTGACTCACCACCTAGATGACAAAACTTCTGGGAGTCACCACCCCGATGATGATGAAGCTTCTGTGAGTCACCACCATGATGATGAGGATTCTTGGATTCCCCACAATGATGACGAAGCTTCTGGGAGTTAGCACTCCGATGATGGAGATTTTGGGATTCACCATCTAGATGATGAGGCATCCGGGAGTCAACACCACGATCATGAATCTACTGGGAGTCACCATTCGATGATGAAGTTTCTGTAAATCAAAACCCCGATGATGAAACTTCTCGGAGTCGCCACCCCGATGATGGAGATTCTAGGAAGCACCACCTCGCGGATGATACTTCTGGAAGTCACCACTAAGATGATGACGAATGTTCTGGGAGTCACCACCCAGATAATGATGAATCTTCTGTGAGTCACAAACCCTATGATGACGAAGCTGCAGGGAGTCACCACCCCGATGATGATGAAGCCTCTGAGAGTCATCACCCCAATGATGAAACTTCTGGGATTCAACATCGCCATGATGAAGCTTCTGGGAGTCACCATCACAATGATGAAACTTCTGAGAATCAACACCCCGATGATGAAGTTTCTGGGAGTCACCATCCCAATTAAGAAGCTTCAGGGGTCACCACCCCAATGTTGAAGCTTCAGGGAATAACCGCCCTGATGATGAAGCTACAGAAAATCACCAAACCTATGATGAAGCTTCTGGGAATCACCACCCTGATGATGAAACTTCTGGGAGTCACCACCCCGATGATGGAGATTTTGGGAAGCACCACCCTTGTGATGATACTTCTGGGTGTCCCCACCCTGATGATGAAGAATCTTCTGGGAGTCACCACCCTGATGATGATGAAGCTTATGGGAGACAACACCACTGTGATGATAAACCTTCTGGGAGTCACCACCACGATGATGATGAAGCTTCTGGGATTCACCACCCCAATGATGATGAAGCTACTGGGAGTCACCACCCTGATGATGATGAAGCTTTGGAAGTCTCCATCTCGAAGATTATGAAGCTTCTGCGAGTCAAAACCCGGATAATGAAACTTCTTGGAGTAAGAACCCAGGTGATGAAGTTTCTGGGAATCACACCCCGATGATGAAGCTTCTGGGGTCACCACCCCGATGATGAAGCTTCTGGGAATCACCATCCCAATGATGAAGCTTCTGGGAGTCACGAAAACGATGATGAAGATTCTGGGAATCACCACCATATGATGAAGCTTCAGGGATTCACGTCCCCAATGATGAAGAAGCTTCTGAGAGTCACCAACGCCATGATGAAGTTTCTGGGTTTCACCATCGCCATGATGAGGCTTCTGGGAGTCACAACCCCTATGATGATGAAGCTTCCAGGAGTCACCACGCCGATGATGAAGAAGCTTCTTGGAGTCACCACCCTGATGGTGATGAAGCTTCTGGGAGTCAACACCCCAATGATTTAGCTTCTCAGAGTCGACACCCTGATGATGAAGTTTTGGAAATCACCACCCCGATGATGAAGGTTCTGGGAGTCACCACCCAGATGATGAAGCCTCTGGGAGTCACCACAATGATGATGAAATCTCTGTGAATCACCACCACGTTTATGAAGTTCAGGGATTCACCACCACGATGATGACGAAGCTTCAGAGTGTCACCACCCCAATGATGAAGCTTCTGGGATACAACACCACAATGATGAAGCTTCTGGGAGTCAGCACTCCGATGATGAAATTCTGGGAATCACCACCTCAATGATGAAGCTTCTGGGAGTCACCACCCCGATGATGATGAACGTTCTGGGAGTCATCATCCCGATGATGATGAAATTTCTGGGAGTCGCCACCCCGATGTTGAAGCTACTGGGAGTCATCATCCTAATGACGATGAAGCTTCTGGTTGTCATGAACCCGATGATGAAGCTTATGGGAGTCTCTATCCCGATGATGAAAATTCTGGGAATCACCACCCTGATGATTAAGGTTCTGGGTGTCACCACCCCGATGATGAAGCTTCTGGGAGTCACGACCACTATGATGTAGCTTCTGGGATTCACAAACCCGATGATGAAACTTCTGGGAGACAGCACCCAACGATGATGAAGCTTCTTGGAGTCACCACCCCAATGACGAAGCTCCTGGGAGTCACCACCCTGATGATGAAGAAGCTTTTGGGAGACATCACCGCGATGATGAAAATTACGGGAGTCACCACCTAGATGATGAAGCTTCTGCTATTCATAACCCCGACGAGGAAGCTTTTCAGAGTCACCACCCCAATGACGAAGCTTCTGGAATTCACCACACCGTTGATGAAACCTCTGGGAGTCACCACCCCGATGAGGAATCTTCTGGGAGTCACCACCCCAATGATGTAGCTTCTGGGATTCACCAACCCAATGATGAAGCTTCTGGGCGTCACCACATTGATGATGATGAAGCTACTGGGGGACACCACCGACGACGATGAAGCTTCTTGGAGTCACCACCCCAATGAAGAAGCTTCTGGGATTCACCACCCCGATGATGATGAAGCTTCTGGGAGACTGCATCCCTATGATTATAAAGCTTCTGGGAGTCACCACCCGGATGATGATAAAGCTTCTGGGATTCACTACCCCGATGATGATGAAGTTTCTGGGAGTCTCCATCTCTAAGATGATGAAGTTTCTGGGAGTCAAAACCCTCATGATGAAGCTTCTCAGAGTCACTCCCCAGATGAGGAAGTTACTGAGAATCACCACCCTGATGATGAAGGTTCTGGGAGTCACCACCCCGATGATGAAGCTACAGGGACTCACCTCCCTGATGATGAAGAAGCTTCTGAGAGTCACCACCCTGATAATGAAGCTTCTGGGATTCACCACCACCATGAGGAAGCTTCTGGGAGTCACAACCAGATGATGAAGCTTCTCAGAGTCACCACCCCTATGATGATGAAGCCTCTGGGAATCACTAAAGCGATAACAATGAAGCTTCTGGGGGTCAGCACACCAATGATCATGAAGTTTTGGAGTCACCACCTCCAGGATGATGAAGCTTCTGGAAGTCTCCACGTCAAAGATGATGAAGCTTCTAGGAGTCAAAACTCTGATGATGAAGCTTCTGGGAAACACCTCCCCGATGATGAAACTTCTAGGATTCGCCACCCAGATGATGATGAAGATTCCCGGAGTCATCACCCCAAAGATGATGAGGCTTCTGGGAGTCACCACGCCTATGATGATAAAACTTCTGGGAGTCACCACCCCGAGGATGATGAAGCTTCTGGGAGTCACCACCTGAAAGATGATGAAGGTTCTGGTGGTCATAACCCGAATGATGAAGCTTCTCAGAGACCCCAACCACATGATGAAATTTCTGGGAATCACCACACAGATGAAGCTTCTGGGAGTCACCACCCTGATAATGATGAAGTTTCTGGGAGTAACGACGTCAATGATGATGCAGCTTCTGGGAGTCACCACCCCATTGATGAAGCTTCTGTGAGTCAGCACCCCGAAGATGATGAAGCTTCATTTAGACACCACCCAAATGATGAAACTTCTGTGACTCACCACCTCGATGATGAAACTTCTGGGAGTCACCACCCCGATGATGATGAAGCTTCTGTGAGAAACAACCGCGATGATGAGGCTTCTGGGAGTCCCCACACTGATGACAAAGCTTCTGGGAGTCACCACCACGATGATGAAGATTTTGGGATTCACCATCTCAATGATGAAGCTTCCGGGATTCAAAACCACGATGATGAAATTTCTGGGAGTCACCATCCGATCATGAAGCTTCTGTGAATCACCACCCTGATGATGAAACTTCTCAGAGTCGCCACCCTGATGATGGAGATTTTGGGAAGCACCAGCCCGCGGATAATACTTCTGGGAGTCACCACCCCGATGATGATGAATGTTCTGTGCGTCGCCACACAGATAATGATGAAGCTTCTGTGAGTCACAAAACCTATGATGACGAAGCTTCAGGGAGTCACCACCCCGATGATGATGAAGACTCTGAGAGTCATCACCCCAATGATGAAGCTTCTGGGATTCACCGTCACCATGATGAAGCTTCTGGGAGTCACCATCACGATGATGAAATTTCTGAGAATCAACAGCACGATGATGAAGTTTCTGGGAGTCACCATCCCAATTAAGAAGCTTCAGGAGTCACCACCCCAATGTTGAAGCTTCTGGGAATAACCACCCTGATGATGAAGCTTCTGAGAATCACCAAACCTATGATGAAGCTTCTTGGAATCACCACCCCGATGATGAAACTTCTGGGATTCACCACCCCGATGATGGAGATTTGGGGAAGCACCACCCTGCTGATTATACTTCTGGGTGTCACCTCCCCAATGATGATGAATATTCTTGGAGTCACCACCCTGATGATGATGAAGCTTCTGGGAGTCACCACCACTGTGATGATAAAGCTTCTGGGAGTCACCACCACGATGATGATGAAGCTTCTGCGATTCACCACCCCAATGATGATGAAGCTACTGGGAGTCACCACCCTGATGATGATGAAGCATCTGGGAGTCTCCATCTCGAAAATTATGAAGTTTCTGGGAGTCAAAACCCAGATAATGAAACTTCTCGGAGTAACCACCCAGACGATGAAGTTTCTGGGAATCACCACCCCAATGATGAAGCTTCTTGGAGTCAGCACCCAGATGATGAAGCTTCTGGGAATCACCACCCCGATGATGAAGCTTCTGGGAGTCACCAAAACGATGATGAAGCTTCTGGGAATCACCACCCCTATGATGAAGCTTCAGGGATTCACCTCCCCAATGATGAAGAAGCTTCTGAGAGTCACCAACGCCATGATGAAGTTTCTGGGTTTCACCATCGCCATGATGAAGCTTCTGGGAGTCACAACCCCTATGATGATGAAGCTTCCAGGAGTCACCACGCCGATGATAAGGAATCTTCTGGGAGTCACCACCCCGATGATGAAGAAGCTTCTTGGAGTCACCACCCTGATGATGATGAAGCTTCTGGGAGTCAACACCCCAATGATTTAGCTTCTCAGAGTCAACACCCCAATGATGAAGTTTCTGGAAATCACCACCCCGATGATGAACGTTCCGGGAGTCACCAACCAGATGATGAAGCCTCTGGGAGTCACCACAATGCTGATGAAATTTCTGTGAATCACCACCACGTTTATGAAGCTTCAGGGATTCACCACCACGATGATGATGAAGCTTCAGAGTGTCACCACCCCAATGATGAAGCTTCTGGGATACAACACCACAATGATGAAGCTTCTGGGAGTCAGCACTCCGATGATGAAATTCTGGGAATCACCACCTCAATGATGAAGCTTCTAGGAGTCACCACCCTGATGATGATGAACCTTCTGGGAGTCACCATCCCGATGATGATGAAATTTCTGGGAGTCGCCACCCCGATGTTGAAGCTACTGGGAGTCATTACCCTAATGACGATGAAGCTTCTGGTGGTCATGAACCCGATGATGAAGCTTATGGGAGTCTCTATCCCGATGATGAAAATTCTGGGAGTCACCACCCTGATGATTAAGCTTCTGGGTGTCACCACCCCGATGATGAAGCTTCTGGGAGTCACCACCACTATGATGTAGCTTCTGGGATTCACCAACCTGGTGATGAAACTTCTGGGAGTCAGCACCCGAAGATGATGAAGATTCTTGGAGTCACCACCCCAATGACGAAGCTCCTGGGAGTCACCACCCTGATGATGAAGAAGCTTTTGGGAGACATCACCGCGATGATGAAAATTACGGGAGTTACCATCTAGATGATGAAGCTTCTGGGATTCATAACCCCGATGATGAAGCTTTTCAGAGTCACAACCCCAATGACGAAGCTTCTGGAATTCACCACACTGATGATGAAACCTCTGGGAGTCACCACCCCGATGATGAATCTTCTGGGAGTCACCACCCCAATGATGTAGCTTCTGGGATTCACCAACCCAATGATGAAGCTTCTGGGAGTCACCACACTGATGATGATGAAGCTACTGGGGGACACCACTGACGATGATGAAGCTTCTTGGAGTCACCACCCCAATGACGAAGCTTCTGGGATTCACCACGCCGATGAGGATGAAGCTTCTGGGAGACTGCATCCCTATGATGATAAAGCTTCTGGGAGTCACCACCTGGATGATGATGAAGCTTCTGGGATTCACTACCCTGATTATGGTGAAGTTTCTGGGAGTCTCCATCTCTAAGATGATGAAGTTTCTGGGAGTCAAAACCCTCATGATGTAGCTTCTCGGAGTCACTCCCCAGATGAGGAAGTTACTGGGAATCACCACCCTGATGATGAAGGTTCTGGGAGTCACCACCCCGATGATGAAGATTCTGGGATTCACCACGTCGATGATGAAGCTTCCAGGAGTCACAAAAGCGATGATGAAGCTTCTGGGAATCACCACCCCAATGATGAAGCTACAGGGACTCACCTCCCTGATGATGAAGAAGATTCTGAGAGTCACCACCCTGATAATGAAGCTTCTGGGATTCACCACCACCATGAGGAAGCTTCTGGGAGTCACCAACCTGATGATGAAGCTTCTCAGAGTCACCACCCCAATGATGATGAAGCCTCTGGGAATCACTAAAGCGATAATAATGAAGCTTCTGGGGGTCACCACACCAATGATCATGAAGTTTTGGAGTCACCACCTCCAGGATGATGAAGCTTCTGGAAGTCTCCACCTCAAAGATGATGAAGCTTCTGGGAGTCAAAACTCTGATGAAGCTTCTGGGATTCACCACCCCGATGATGAAGCTTCTGGGAATCACCTCCCCGATGATGAAACTTCTAGGATTTGCTACCCAGACGATGATGAAGATTCCCGGAGTAATCACCCCGAAGATGATGAGGCTTCTGGGAGTCACCACGCCTATGATGATAAAACTTCTGGGAATCACCACCCCGATGATGAAGCTTCTAGGAGTCACCACCCTGATAATGATGAAGTTTCTGGGAGTAACGACCTCAAAGATGATGCAGCTTCTGGGAGTCACCACCCCATTGATGAAGCTTCTGTGAGTCAGCACCCCGATGATGATGACGCTTCTTTCAGACACCACCCAAATGATGAAACTTCTGTGACTCACCACCTCGATGATGAACCTTCTGGGAGTCACCACCCCGATGATGACGAAGCTTCTGTGAGAAACCACCGTGATGATGAGGCTTCTGGGAGTCCCCACACTGATGACAAAGCTTCTGGGAGTCACCACCCCTATGATGAAGATTTTGGGGTTCACCATCTCGATGATGAAGCTTCCGGGATTCAACACCACGATGATGAAATTTCTGGGAGTCACCATCCAATGCTGAAGCTTCTGTGAATCACCACCCCGATGATGAAACTTCTCAGAGTCGCCACCCTGATGATGGAGATTTTGGGAAGCACCAGCCCGCGGATAATACTTCTGGGAGTCACCACCCCGATGATGATGAAAGTTCTGGGAGTCACCACCCAGATGATGATGAAGCCTCTGTGAGTCAGAAAACCTATGATGACGAAGCTTCAGGGAGTCACCACCCCGATGATGATGAAGCCTCTGAGAGTCATCATCCCAATGATGAAGCTTCTGGGATTCACCGTCACCATGATGAAGCTTCTGGGAGTCACCATCACGATGATGAAATTTCTGAGAATTAACACCACGATGATGAAGTTTCTGGGGTCACCATCCCAATTAAGAAGCTTCAGGGGTCACCACCCCAATGTTGAAGCTTCTGGGAATAACCACCCTGATGATGAAGCTTCTGAGAATCACCAAACCTATGATGAAGCTTCTGGGAATGACCACCCCGATGATGAACTTCTGGGAGTCACCACCCCGATGATGGAGATTTGGGGAAGCACCACCCTGCTGATGATACTTCTGGGTGTCACCTCCCCGATGATGATGAATATTCTGGGAGTCACCACCCTGATGATGATGAATCTTCTGGGAGACACCACCACTGTGATGATGAAGCTTCTGGGAGACACCACCACTGTGATGATAAAGCTTCTGGGAGTCACCACCACGATGATGATGAAGCTTCTGCGATTCACCACCCCAATGATGATGAAGCTACTGGGAGTCACCACCCTGATGATGATGAAGCATCTGGGAGTCTTCATCTCGAAGATTATGAAGCTTCTGGGAGTCAAAACCCGGATAATGAAACTTCTCGGAGTAACCACCCAGACGATGAAGTTTCTGGGAATCACCACCCCGATGATGAAACTTCTGGGAGTCAGCACCCTGATGATGAAGCTTCTGGGAATCACCACCCCAATGATGAAGCTTCTGGGAGTCACCAAAACGATGATGAAGCTTCTGGGAATCACCACCCCTATGATGAAGCTTCAGGGATTCACCTCCCCAATGATGAAGAAGCTTCTGAGAGTCACCAACGCCATGATGAAGTTTCTGGGTTTCACCATCGCCATGATGAAGCTTCTGGGAGTCACAACCCCTATGATGATGAAGCTTCCAGGAGTCACCACGCCGATGATAAAAAGCTTCTGGGAGTCAGCACCCCGATGATGAAGAAGCTTCTTGGAGTCACCACCCTGATGGTGATGAAGCTTCTGGGAGTCAACACCCCAATGATTTAGCTTCTCAGAGTCGACACCCCGATGATAAGTTTCTGGAAATCACCACCCCGATGATGAAGGTTCTGGGAGTCACCACCCCAGATGATGAAGCCTCTGGGAATCACCACAATGATGATGAAATTTCTGTGTATCACCACCACGTTTATGAAGCTTCAGGGATTCACCACCACGATGATGATGAAGCTTCAGAGTGTCACCACCCCAATGATGAAGCTTCTGGGATACAACACCACAATGATGAAGCTTCTGGGAGTCAGCACTCCGATGATGAAATTCTGGGAATCACCACCTCAATGATGAAGCTTCTGGGAGTCACCACCCCGATGATGATGAACCTTCTGGGAGTCACCATCCCGATGATGATGAAATTTCTGGGAGTCGCCACCCCGATGTTGAAGCTACTGGGAGTCATCACCCTAATGATGATGAAGCTTCTGGGGTTCATGTACCCGATGATGAAGCTTATGGGAGTCTCTATCCCGATGATGAAAATTCTGGGAATCACCACCCTGATGATTAAGGTTCTGGGTGTCACCACCACGATGATGAAGCTTCTGGGAGTCACCACCACTATGATGTAGCTTCTGGGATTCACCAACCCGATGATGAAACTTCTGGGAGTCACCACGTCGATGATGATGAAGCTACTGGGAGTCAGCACCCAACGATGATGAAGCTTCTTGGAGTCATCACCCCAATGATGAAGCTCCTGGGTGTCACCACCCTGATGATAAAGAAGCTTTTGGGAGACATCACCACGATGATGAAAATTATGGGAGTCACCACCCAGATGATGAAACTTCTGGGATTCATAACCCCGATGATGAAGCTTTTCAGAGTCACCACCCCAATGATGAAACTTCTGGAATTCACCACACCGATGATGAAACCTCTGGGAGTCACCACCCCGATGATGAAGCTTCTGGGAGTCACCACCCCAATGATGTAGCTTCTGGGATTCACCAAACCAATGATGAAGCTTCTGGGAGTCACCACACTGATGATGACGAAGCTACTGGGATTCACCATCCGACGATGATGAAGCTTCTTGGAGTCATCACCCGAATGACGGAGCTTCTTGGAGTCACCACCCTGATGATGAAGAAGCTTTTGGGAGTCATCACCGCGATGATCAAAATTATGGGAGTCACCACCCAGATGATGAAGCTTCTGGGATTCATAACCACGATGATGAAGATTTTCGGAGTCACCAACCCAATGATGAAGCTTCTGGAATTCACCACACCGTTGATGAAACCTCTGGGAGTCACCAACCCGATGATGAAGCTTCTGAGATTCATCATCCCGATGATGAAACTTCTGGGATTCACCACGCCATTGATGAAACTTCTGGGAGTCACAATAACAATGATGAAGTTTCTGGGTGTCACCACCGTGATGATGATGAAACTTCTCAGAGTCACCACTCTGATGATGAAGCTTCTGGAATTCACCACACTGATGAAGAAGCCTCTGGGAGTCATCAACCCGATGATGAAGCTCCTGGGATTCATTTTCCGATGATGAAACTTCTGGGATTCACCACCCCAATGATGAAGGTTCTGGGAGTCACTACCATGATGATGATGAAGCTTCTGGGAGTCACCACCCCGACGACGATGAAGCTTCTTTTAGACACCACCCCAATGATGAAGCTTTTGGGAGTCACCAACCCGATGATGATGAAACTTCAGGGAGTCACCACCCCGATGATGATGATGCTTCTGGGAGTCACCGCCCCGATGATGAGGCTTCTGGGAGTCACCACCCCAATGATGATGAATCTTCTGGAAGTCACCACCCCAATGAGGAGGCTTCTGGGAGTTGCCATACTTATGATGAATCTTCTGGGAGTCACCACCCTGATGTTGAAGATTGTTGGATTCACCATCCCTATGATGAAGATTCTGGGAGTCAACACCCCAATGAGGACGCTTCTATGAGTCACCATTCGATGATGAACTCCTGGGAATCACCACCCCGATTATGCAACTTCTGGGAGTCGCCACTCCGATGATGGAGATTATGGGAAGCACCACTCTGCTGATGATACTTATAGGAGTCAACACCCTGATGATGATGAATCTTTTCGGAGTCACCACCCCGATAATGATGAAGCTTCTAGGAGTCACCACCCCTGTGATAATGAAGCTTCAGGGAGTCACCGCCCTGATGATGATGAAGCTTCTGAGAGTCACCACCCACATGATGAAACTTCTTGGATTCACCACCGCCATGATGAAGCTTCTGGGAGTCACCACCCCGATGATGAAAGCTTCTGGGAGTCACCACACCGATGATGAAGTTTCTGAGAGTCACCACACAAATGATGAAGCTTCTGGGAGTCACCACCCCAACGTTGAAGATTTTGGGTATCACCACCCCAATAATGAATCTTCTGAGAATCACCACACCGATGATGAAGCTTCTGGGAGTCACCTCTCGATGATGAAGCATCTGGGAATCACCACCCTGATGATTAAACTTCAGGGAGTCAGTACCCTGATGATGGAGATTGTGGGAAGCACCACCACCTGATGACACTTCTGGGTGTCACCACCCCGATGATGATGAATCTTCTGGGAGTCATGACCCTGATGATGATGAGGCTTCTGGGAGACACCACCCCTATGACGATGAAGCTTCTGGGAGTCACCGCTCCGATTATGATGAACCTTCTGGGATTCACCAACACGATGATGATGAAGCTGCTGGGAGTCACCACCCTGATGATGATGAAGCTTCTGGGAGTCTCCATCTAGAAGATGATTAGGCTTCTGGGAGTCATAACCCCGATAATGAAACTTCTCTGAGTCACCACCCAGATGATGAAGTTTCTGGGAATCACCACCCCAATGAGGAAGCTTCTGGGTATCACCACCCAGATGAGGAAGCTTCCAGGAATCACCACCCCGATGATGGAGCTTCTGGGAGTCACCAAAACGATGATGAAGCTTCTGGGAATCACTATCCCGATGATGAAGATTCAGGAATACACATTGCAGATGATGAAGAAGCTTCTGAGAGTCACCAGCCCCATGATGAAGCTTCTGTGATTCACCACAGCCATGATGAAGCTTCTGTGAGTCAACATCCTGATGATGAAGCTTCTGGAAGTCACCATCCCTGTTTTGATGAAGCTTCGGGAGTCACCACCCCGATGATAATAAAGCTCTGGCAGTCACCAACCCGATGATGATGAAGCTTTTCGGAGTCATGAACCCAATGATGATGAAGGTTCTGAGAGTCTCCACCTCGAAGATGATGAAGCTTCTGGGAGTCAAAACCTTGATGATGAAGCTTCTGGGAGTCACCACCCTGATGATGAAGCTTCTGAGAATCACCACCCCGATGATGAAACTTCTGAGATTTGTCACCCCGATGAAGATTTTGAGAGCACCACCCCGATCATGATGCTTCTGGGAGTCACCACCCAGTGATGATGAAGCTTCTGGGAGTCACCACCTCGAAGATGATGAGGCTTCTGAGAGTAAAAAAACACTGACAATGAAATTTCTCCCACGCACCAGGTGGATGATGAAATTTCTATGAATCACCACCCAGATGATGAAGATTCTGGAAGTCACCACCCCAATGATGAAGCTTCTGGGAGTCACCACAACGATGATGAAGATTCAGGGTATCACCACCTCGATGATGAAGTTTCAGGGAATCACCACCCCGATGATGATAAAGCTTCTGAGAGTCAGTACCCCGATGATGAAGCTTCTGGGATTCACCACCGCCATGAGGAAGCTTCCGGGAGTCAGCATCCCGATAATGAAACTTCTGAGAATCACCACCCCAATGATGAAGTTTCTAGGAGTCACCACCCCAAAGATGAATCTCCTGGGAATCACCACCCTGATGATGAAGCTTCTGAGAATCACCACCCTGATGATGAAGTTTCTGGGAGTCACCACCCCAATGATGAAGTTTCTGGGAATCCCCACCCTGATGATGAAGCTTCTGAGAATCACCACCCCGATGATGAAGCTTCTGGGAGTTACTCACGATGATGAAGCTTCTCGGAATCACCACCACGATAATGAATCTTCTGGGAGTCACCACCCCATTGATGAGTATTTTGGGAAGCACCACCATGCTAATGATACTTCTGGTAGTCACCAAACCGATGATGATGAATTTTCTGGGAGTTATCACCCCGATGATAAATTTGCTGGTAGTAACCATCATGATGATGATGAAGATTCTGGGAGTCACCATCGCGATGATGATAAAGCTTCTGGGAGTCACCACCCGATGATGAAGCTTCTGGGAGTCACCACCCCAGTGAGGAATCTTCTGAGAATCACCACTCATATGATGATACTTCTGGGAGTCACCACCCTGATGAGGAATCTTCTGAGAATCACCACTCATATGATGATACTTCTGGGAGTCACCACCCCGTTGATGAAGCTTCTGGGAGTCACCAACAAGATAATGAAGCTTCTGGGAATCACCATCCTGATGATGAATCCTCTGGGAGTCAACACCCAAATGATGAAGCTTCTGGGAGCCACCAACCCGATGATGAAGCTTCTCAGATTCATCAGCCTGATGATGAATATTCTGGGAGTCACCACCCCAATGATGATGAAGTTTCTTGGTGTCACCACCCCAATGATGATGAAGCTTCTGGGAGTCAGCACCCTGATTATGAAGCTTCTGTGAGTCACCACCCCGATGATGATGAAGCTTCTGGGAGTCAGCACCCCGATTATGAAGCTTCTGTGAGTCACCACATCGATGATCATGAATCTTCTGTGAGTCACCACCCCGATGATGAGGCTTCTGGGAGTCCCCACACTGATGATGAAGCCTCCGTGAGTCAACTCCATGATAATGAAGCTTCTGGGAGTCACCATCCAGATGTTGAAGATTCTTGAACTCACCACCCTGATGATGATGAAGCTTCTGGGAATCACCACCCACATAATGATGAAGCTTCTGGGAGTCACCACTCCGATGATAAAGCTTCTGGGAGTCACCACCCTGATGATGATGAAACTTCTGGGAGTCACCATCCCGATGATGAAGGTTCTGCGAGTCACCACCCGATGATGAAGCTTCTGTGAATCCACAGCCCGATGATGAAGATTCTGGGAGTCACCAACATGATGATGAAACTTATGGAAGTCACCAAACTGATGCAAATTCTGGGAGTCACCACCCTGATGATGAAACTTCAGGGAGTCATCAACCCAATGATGAAACTTCTAGGAGTCACCACCCTGATGATGAGTCTACTGGGATTCACCACCCCGATGATGAAGCTTCTGGGAGTCACCAAAACGACGATCAAGCTTCTGGGAATCACCAACCCGATGATGAAGCTTAAGGAATTCAACTCCCTGAAGAAGAAGCTTCTGAGAGACACCACCCGGATGATGAAGCTTCTGGGATTCACCACCGACATGATGAAGCTTCAGGGAGTCACGACCCTGATGATGAAGCTTCTGGGAGTCTAAACCTTGAAGATGATGAAGCTTCTGGTAGTCAAAACCCTGATGAAAAATCTTCTGTGAGTCAACACCACGATGATGAAACTTCTGGGAATCAACACCCCAATGATGAAACTTCTGGGATTCGCCACCCCGATGATGAATATTTTGGGAGCACCACCCCGATCATGATGCTTCTGGGAGTGACCACCCAGATGATGTTGAAGCTCCTGGGATTCACCACCCCTAAGATGATTAAGCTTCTGGGAGTCACCATGCCTATGACGAGGATGCTTCTGGGAGTCACCACCACGATGATGATGAATCTTATGGGAGTCACCACCCCAAAGATGATGAAGCTTCTGGGGGTCATAACCCCGATGATGATGCTTCTCAGAGTCACCACCTAGATGATGAAATTTCTGTGAATCAAGACCCTGATGAAGACGTTTCTGAGAGTCAACACCCCAATGATGAAGCTCCTAGGAGTCAACACCCCAATGATGAAGATTCTGGGAGTCATCACAACGATGATGAATCTCCTGGGAATCACCACCCTGATGATGAGTCCTCAGGACATCACCACCCCGATGATGATGAAGCTTCTGGGAGTCATCAACCCGGTGATGATGAAGCTTCTGGGAGTCACCACCCCAAAGATTATGAAGCTTCTGGGAGTCAACAACCCGATGATAAAGCTTCTCAGAGTCACAACCCCAATGATGAAGTTTCTGGGAATCACCACCCCAATGATGAAGCTTCTGGTAGTCCCCACCCCGATGATGAATCTTCTGGGAATTACCTCAGTGATGATGAAATTTCTGGAAATCACCACCCCATTGATGAAGCTTCAGGGAGTCACCAACCCGATGAAGATGAAGCTTCTGACTGTCACCACCCCAATGATGAAACTTCTGGATTCACCACCGCAATGATGAAGATTCTGGGAGTCACCATTCTGTTGCTGAAATTCTGGGAATCACCATCTCAATGATGAAGCTTCTGGCAGTCACGACCCTGATGATGATGAAGCTTCTGGGAGTCACCATCCCGATGATGATGAAACTTCTGGGAGTCCCCACCCCGATGATGAAGCTTCGGTGAGTCACAACCTTGATGACGATGGAGCTTCTGGGAGTCACTACCCCGATGATGAAGCTTATGGGAGTCACAACCCCGATGATGAAAATTCTGGGAGTCACCAACCCGATGATTAAGGTTCTGGGTGTCACCACCCTGATGATGAAGCCTCTGGGAGTCACCACCCCTATGATGTAGCTTCTGGGATTCACCAACCCAATGATGAAGCTTCTGGGAGTCACCACACCGATGATGACGAAGCTACTGGGAGTCACCTCCCGAGAATGATGAAGCTTCTTGGAGTCACCACCCCTATAACGAAGCTTCTGGGAGTCACCACCCTGATGATGAAGAAGATTCTGGGAGTCATCACCGCGATGAGGAAAACTATGGGAGTCACCACCCTGATGATGAAGCTTCTGGGATTCATAACCCCGATGATGAAGCTTCTCGGAGTCATCACCCAAATGACAAAGCTTCTGGAATTCACCACACCAATGATGAAACCTCTGGGAGTCACCAACCCAATGATGAAGCTTCTGGGGTTCATCATCCAGAGGATGAAACTTCTGGGATTCACCACACCGATGATGAAACTTCTGGGAGTCACCACAACGATGATGAAACTTGTGGGAATCACAACCACGATGATGAAGCTTCTGGGAGTCACCACCGTGATAATGATGAAGCTTCTCAGAGTCACCACTCCAATGATGAAGTTTCTGGAATTCACCACACTGATGATGAAGCCTCTGGGAATCACCAACCCGATGATGAAGCTGCTGGGATTCATTTCCCGATGATGAAATTTCTGGGATTCACCACCCCGATGATGAAGGTTCCGGGAGTCACCACCACGATGATGATGAAGCTTCTGGGAGTCACCACCCCGATACGATGAAGCTTCTTTAAGACACCAACCCAATTATGAAGCTTTTGGGAGTCACTAACCCGATGATGATGAAACTTCCGGGAGTCACAACCCCGATGATGATGAAGCTTCTGGGGGTCTACATCCTGAAGATGAAGCTTCTGGGAGTCACCACCCCTGTGATGATGAAGCTTCAGGGAGTCACCACCCCGATGATAATAAAGCTCTGGGAGTCACCAAAATGATGATGAAGCATTTGGGAGTCACCACCCCAATGATGATGAAGCTTCTGAGAGTCTCCACCTCGAAGATGATGAAACTGCTGGGAGTCAAAACCTTGATGACTAAGCCTCTGGGAGTTACCAGCCCGATGATGAAGCTTCTGGGAATCACTGCCCTGATGATGAAGCTTCTGAAAATCACCGCTGCGATGATGAAGCATCTGGGAGTCACCACCCCAATGATGAAGCTTCTGGGAAACACCACCCTGATGATTAAGATTCTGAGAATCACCACCCCGATGATGAAGCTTCTGGGAGTCACCTCCCGATGATGAAGCCTCTCGGAATTACCAGCACGATGATGAATATTCTGGGAGTCACCACCCCGATGATGAAGATTTTGGGAAGCACCACCCTGCTAATGATACTTCTGGAACTCACCAAACTGATGATAATGAACCTTTTGGGAGTTACCACCCCAATGATGAAGTTGCTGGTAGTAACCACCACGATGATGATGAAGCTTCTGGGAGTCACCACCATGAAGATGAATCTTCTGGGAATCACCATCCCGATTAGGAATCTTCTGAGAATCACCACTCAGATGATGATGCTTCTGGGAGTCACCACCCCATTGAAGAAGCTTCTGGGAGTCACCAACCTGATAATGAAGCTTCTGGGAATCACCATCCTGATGATGAATCCTCAGGGAGTCAACACCCCAATGACGACGTTTCTGGGAGCCACCAACCCAATGATGAAGCTTCTTGGATCACAACCCCCATGATGAATATTCTGGGAGTCACCACCCCATGATGATGAAGTTTCTTGGAGTCACCACCCAGATGATGATGAAGCTTCTGGGAGTCACCATCCCCATGATGAAGTTTCTGCGAGTCACCACCCAATGATGAAGTTTCTGTGAATCCCCACCCCGATGATGAAGATTCTGGGGGACACCAACCCAATGATGAAGCTTATGGTAGTCACCAACCCGATGATGATGAAACCTCTTGGAGTCACAATCCTGATGATGATGAAGCTTCTGGAAGTCACCACCCTGATGATGATGAAACTTCTGGGAGTCACCACCCTGATGATGAGGTTTCTGGGATGCACCATCCCGATGATGAAGCTTCTGGGAGTCACCAAAACGACATCAAGCTTCTGGGAATCACCATCCCGATGATGAAGCTTCAGGAATTCACCTCCCTGATGATGAAGAAGCTTCTGAGAGTCACCACCCGGATGATGAAGCTTCTGGGATTCACCACTGACATGATGAAGCTTCCGGGAGTCACCACACCTGTGATGATGAAACTTCTGTGAGTCACCAGGCCGATGATAATGAATCTTCAGGGAGTCACCACCCCAATCATGAAGCCTTGGGGGTCACCACCCCGATGCCGATGAAGCTTCTGGGAGTCTCCACCTCGAAGATGATGGAGCTTCAGGGAGTCAAAACCCTGATGAAGAAGCTTCTGGGAGTCACCACCCCATGATGATGAAACTTCTGGGAATCACCACCAGGATGATGAAACTTCTGGGATTCACCACCCCGGTGATGAAGATTTTGGGAGCAACACCAAAATCATGATGTGTCTAGGAGTGACCACCGCGATCATGATGCTTCTGGGCGTCACCACCCAGATGATGATGAAGCTTCTGCGCGTCACCACCCCAATGATGACGAAGCTTCTGGGAATCAACACTCCGAAGATGATGAAGCTTCTGGGAGTCACCACGCCTATGATGATGATGCTTCTGGGAGTCAGCACCCTGATGATGATGAATGTTCTGGGAGTCGCCATCCCAAAGATGATGAAGCTTCTGGGAGTCATAAACCCGATGATGATGCTTCTCAGAGTCACCACCCAGATGATGAAATTTCTGGGAATCAACACCCCGATGATGAAGCTTCTGGGATTCACCACCCCAATGATGAAGCTTCTAGGAGTCAACATCCAATGATGAAGATTCTGGGAGTCATCACAACGATGATGAATCCCCTGGGAATCACCAACCTGATGATGAATCCTCAGGAAGTCACCACCCCGATGATGATGAAGCTTCTGGGAGTCAACAACCTGATGATGAGGAAGCTTCTGCGAGTCACCAACCCAGGGATGATGAAGCTTCTGGGAGTCACCACCCCGAAGATTATGAAGCTTCTGGGAGTCAACACCACGATGATAAAAATCTCAGTGTCACAACCCCGATGATGAAGTTTCTGGGAATCACCACAACAATGATGAAGCTTCTGGGAGTCCCAACCCCGATGATGAATCTTCTGGGAGTCACCACAACGATGATGAAACTTCTGGGAATCATCACCCCGTTGATGAAACTTCAGGGAGTCACCACGCCGATGATGATGAAGCTTCTGACTGTCACCACCCCAATGATGAAACTTCTGGGATTCACCACTGCAATGATGAAGATTCTGGGAGTGACCACCCTGATGATGAAATTCTGGGAATCACCACCTCAATGATGAAGCTTCTGGGAGTCACCACTCTGATGATAATGAAGCTTTGGGAGTCACCATCCTGATGAGGAAGAAACTTCTGGGAGTCCCCACCCCGATGATGAGGCTTCTGTGAGTCACAACCCTGATGATGATGGAGCTTCTGGGAGTCACTACCCCGATGATGAAAATCCTGGGAGTCACCACCCCGAGGTTTAAGGTTCTAGGTGTCACCACCCTGATGATGAAGCTTCTGGGAGTCACCACCCCTTTGATGTAGCTTCTGGGATTCACCAACCCAATGATGAAGCTTCTGGGAGTCACAACCCTGATGATGATGGAGCTTCTGGGAGTCACAACCCCGATGATGAAAATTCTGGGAGTCACCACCCCGAGGTTTAAGGTTCTAGGTGTCACCACCCTGATGATGAAGCTTCTGGGAGTCACCACCCCTTTGATGTAGCTTCTGGGATTCACCAACCCAATGACGAAGCTTCTGGGAGTCAAAACACTGATGATGATGAAGCTACTGTGAGTCACCACCTGACGATGATGAAGCTTCTTGGAGTCACCACCCCAATGATGAAGCTTCTGTGAGTCACCACCCTGATGATGAAGAAGCTTCTGGGAGTCATCACCGTGATGATGAAAATTATGGGAGTCACCACCCTGATGATGACGCTTCTGGGATTCATAACCCTGATGATGAAGCTTCTCGGAGTCACCACCCCAAAGACGAAGCTTCTGGAATTCACTACACCAATGATAAAACCTCTGGGAGTCAACAACCCGATGATGAAGATTCTGGGATTCATCATCCCGATGATGAAACTTCGGGGAGTCGCCACCCCGATGATGGAGATTTTGGGAAGGACCACCCCTCTGATGACACTTATGGGAGTCACCACCCCAATGATGATGAATCTTCTGGGAGTCACCACCCCGATAATGATGAAGCTTCTGGGAGTCACCATCCCTGTGATAATGAAGCTTCAGGGAGTCACCACCCTGATTATGATGAAGCTTCTGAGAGTCACCACCCCAATGAAGAACCTTCTTGGATACACCACAGCCATGATGAAGCTTCTGGGAGTCACCAACCAGATGATGAAACTTCTGAGAATCACCACCCCAATGATGAAGTTTCTGGGAATCACCACCCCAGTGATGAAGCTTCTGGGAGTCACCACCCCAATAATGAAGCCTCTGGGAATCACCACCCTGGTGATGAAGCTTCTGAGAATCAGCACCCTGATGATGAAGCTTCTGGGAGTCACCACCCCAATGATGAAGCTTCTGGGAATCACCACACTGATGATGAAGCTTCTGAGAACCACCACCCCCATGATGAAGCTTCTGGGAGTCATCTCCTGATGATAAAGCTTCTCTGAATCACCACCACGATGATGAATGTTCTGGGAGTCACCACCCCAATAATGATGCTTCTGGGAATCACCATCCCGATGATGAATCCTCTAGGATTCAACACCCCAATGATGAATCTTCTGGGAGCCACCAACCCGATGATGAAGCTTTCGGATTCACCACCCCGATGTTGAATATTCTGGGAGTCACAACCCCAATGATGATGAAGTTTCTTGGAGTCACCACCCCAGTTATGATGAAGTTTCTGGGAGTCATCACCCAGATTATGAAGCTTCTGGGAGTCACCAACCCGACAATGTTGAAGCTTCTGTGAGTCACCACCCCGATGATTAAGCTTCTGGGAATCCACACCGCGATGATGAAGCCTCTCTGAGTCAACTCCATGATAATGAAGCTTCAGGGAGTCACCAACCCGATGCTACCCTTATGAAGCCGAAGCTTCTGGGAGTCACCATCCCTACGATGAAGCTTCTGTGAGTCACCACCCTGATGATGAAGCTTCTGTGAATCCCCACACCGATGAAGATTCTGGGAGTCACCAACCCGATGATGAAGTTTATGGAAGTCACCAACCTGATGATGATGAAGCTTCTGGGTGTGATAATCCCGATGATGATGAAGTTTCTTGGAGTCACCACCCTGATGATGCAACTTCTGGGAGTCACCACCCTGATGATGATGAAACTTCTGGGAGTCATCACCCCAATGATGAATCTTCTGGGATTCACCAACCCGATGATGAAGCTTCTAGGAGTCACCAAAACAATGATGAAGCTTCTGAGATTCACCACCGCCATGATGAGGCTTCTGGGAGTCACGACCCTGATGATGAAGCTTCTGGGAGTCACCACCCCTATGATGATGAAGCTTCTGGGGGTCACCACGCCAATGATAATGAATCTTCTGGGAGTCACCAACCAGACGAAGATGAAGATTTTGGGAGTCACCACCCCGATGATGTTGAAGCTTCTGGGAGTCTCCACCTCGAAGATGATGAAGTTTCTCAGAGTCAAAACCCTAATGAAGAAGCTTCTGGGAGTCACCACTACGATGATGAAACTTCTGGGAACCACCACCCCGATGATGAAACTTCTGGGATTCGCCACCCCGATGATGAAGATTTTGGGAGCACCACCCTGATCATGATGCTTCTGGGAGTGACCACCCCGATCATCATGCTTCTCGGCATCACCACCCGGGTGATGATGAAGCTTCTGGGCGTCACCACCACGATGATGATGAATCTTCTGGGATTCACCACCCCGAAGATGATGAAGCTTCTGGGAGTCAACACGCCTATGACGATGATGCTTATGGGAGTCACCATGCCGATGATGATGAACATTCTGGGAGTCACCACCCCAAATATGAGGATGCTTCTGGGAATCATAACCCAGATTATGATGCTTCTCAGAGTCACCACCCAGACGATGAAATTTCTGGGAATCAACACCCCAATGATGAAGCTTCTGGGAGTCACAACCCCAATGATGAAGCTTCTAGGAGTCAACACCCAGATGATGAAGATTCTGGGAGTCATCACAACGATGATGAATCTCCTCGGATTCACCAGCCCAATGATGAATCCTCAGGTAATCACCACCCCGATGATGATGAAGCTTCTGGGAGTCAACACCCCAATGAAGATGAAGCTTCTGGGAGTCACCCACCCAGTGATGATGAAGCTTCTGGGATTCACCAACCCGAAGATTATGAAGCTTCTGGGAGTCAATACCCAGATGATAAAAGTTCTCAGAGTCACAACCCTGATGATGAAGTTTCTGGGAATCACCATCCCAATGATGAAGCTTCTGGGAGTCCCCACCCCGATGATGAATCTTCTGGGAGTCACCACAACGATGATGAAACTTCTCGGAATCACCACCCCGTTGATGAAGCTCCATGGGAGTCACCACCCCGATGATGATGAAGCTTCTGACTGTCACCACTCCAATAATGAATCTTCTGCTATTCACCACCGCAATGATGAAGATTCCGGGAGTAACCACCCCGATGATGAAATTCTGGGAATTACCACCTCAATGATGAAGCTTCTGGGAGTCACCATCCAAATGATGATGAAACTTCTGGGAGTCCCCATCCTGATGACGAAGCTTCGGGGAGTCACAACGCTGATGACGATGGAGCTTTTGGGAGTCACTACCCCGATGAAGCTTATGAGAGTCACTAACCCGATGATGAAAATTCTGGGAGTCACCACCCCGATGATTAATGTTCTCGGTGTCATCACCCCAATGATGAAGCTTCTGGCAGTCACCAACCCATTAATGAAGCTTCAGGGAGTCATCACCCTGATGATGATGGAGCTTCTGAGTGTCACAAACCCAATGATGAAGCTTCTGGGATTCACCACCGCAGTGATGAAGCTTCTGGGAATCACCACCCCGATAATGAAGCTTATGGGAATCACCACCCTAATTATGAATTTTCTTGGAGTCACCACCCCGAGGATGATGAAGCTTCTAGGAGTCTCCACCCGGATGATAAAGCTTCTGGGAGTAAGCATCCTGATGATGATGAAGCTTCTGGGAGTCACCACCCCGATGATGAAGCTTCTGGGATTCGCCACTGCCATGATGAAGTTTCTGGGAGTCACCACCCCGATGATGAAGCTGCCAGGATTCTCCATGGTGACGATGTTGAAGTTTCTGGGGGTCACCACGCCCATGATGATAAAGCTTCTAGGAGTCACCACCCTGATGATGAATCTCCTGGGAATCACCACCCCGATGACGAAGCTTCTGGGAGTTACCACCTTGATGATGAAGAATCTTCTGGGAGTCATCACCGTGATGATGAAAATTACGTGAGTCACCACCCTCATAATGAAGCTTCTCAGAGTCATTACCTCGATGATGAAGTTTCTGGGAATCACAACCCCGATGATGAAGCTTCTGTTAGTCACCGCCCTGAAGATGAAGCTTCTGGGAATCACCACCCCGATTATGAGGCTTCTGGGAATCACCACCCCGAAGATTCTGGGAGTCTTGACCGCGATGATGATGAATCTTCTGAGAGTCACCACCCCAATGACGAAGCTTCTGGGATTCACCACCCCGATGATGAAGCCTCTGGGAGTCACCAACCCAATGTTGAAGCTTCTGGGATTCCTCATTCCGATGATGAAACTTCTAGGATTCACCACCCGATGATAAAGATTCTGGGAGTCAGCACCTCAATGATGATGAACATTCTGGGGGTCTTCATACAGATGGTGGTGAATCTTCTGGAAGTCACCACCCCGATTATGATGAAGCATCTAGGAGTCAACCCCCAATGATGACGAAGTTTCTGGGAGACACCACCTCAATGATGAAAGTTCTGTGTGTAACCACCCCGATGACGAAGCTTCTTGGAGACACCAAACCATTGATGATGAAGCTTCTGGGAGTCACCAACCTGATAATGAGGCTTCTGGGAGTCCACACCCCAATGATGAAGATTTTCAGAAGTACCACCCTGATCATGATGCTTCTAGGAGTCACAATCCAGACAATGATGAATCTTCTGGTAGTCACCACCCCAATGATGATGAAGCTTCTGGGAGTCACACCCCAATGCAGAAGCTTCTGGGAGACACCATAACGATGATGAAGCCTCTGGGAATCACCACTCCAATGATGAAGCTTCAGGAAATCACAACCCCGATGATGAAGGTTCTGGGAATCACCACACCGATGATGAAGCTACTGGGAGTCATCCCCCTGATGATGATGAAGCTTCCAGGAGTCAAAACGCCAATGATAAAGCTTCTGGGAGTCAACACCCTGAGGATGAAGTTCTGGGAATTACTAACCAGATGATGATGAATCTTCTGGGAGTCACCACCCTGATGACGACCAGGCTACTGGGACTCACCACACAGATGATGATGAAACTTGTGGGAGTCACCTAACCAATGATAATGAAGCTTGTGTGAGTCACCACCCCAATGATGATGAAGCTTCTTGGAGTCACCACCCCGATGATGATGAAGCTTCTGGGAGTCACTATTCCAATGATGATGAAGTTTCTGGGAGTCTCCACCTCAAGGATGATGAAGCTTCTGGGAGTCATAAACCCGATGATGAAGGTTCTCATAGTCACCACTGAGATGATGAAATTTCTGGGAATCACCACCCCAATGATGAAGCTTCTGGGAGTTACCACCCCGATGATGAAGCTTCTGGTAGTCAACACACCGTTGATGAAGCTTCTGAGAATCACCACAACGATGATGAAGCTACTGGAATCACCAGCCCGATGATGAATCTTCAGTCACCACCCCGATGATGATGAAGCTTCTGGGAGTCACCACCCCGAAGATTATGAAGCTTCTGGGAATCACCACCCCAATGATGATGAAGCTTCTAAGAGTCACCATTCTGATGAAAAAGTTTCTGGGAGTCACCACCCTGATGATGATGAGGCTTCTGGGAGTCACCACTCCGATGATGAAGCTTCTTGGTGTCACCACCCCAATGATGAAAGTACTGTGAATCCCCACCCTGATGATGAAGATTTTGGGAGTCACAAACCCGATGAGGAAGCTACGGGAAATCACCAAGCTGATGATGATGAAGCTTCTGGAATCACAATCCCGATGACTAAGCTTCTCGGAGACACCATCACGATGATGCAACTTCTGAGAGTCACCACCGTGATGATGATGAACCTTCTTGGAGTCATCACCCCAATGATGAAACTTCTGGGAGTCACCACCCTGACGATGAAGCTTCTGGGATTCACCACCCGATGATGAAGCTTTTGGGACACACCATCCCGATGATGAAGTTTCTGGGATTCCCCAACCCAATGATGAAGCTTCTGGGAGTCACCAACATGATGATGAAGCATCTGGGTGTCACCACCCCGATGATGATGAAGCTCAGGGAGTCACCACCACAATGATGAAACTTTTGGGAATCACAACCCCGATGATGAAGTTTCTGGGAATAACCACCCGAATGATGAAGTCTCTGGGATTCACCACCGTGAAGATGAAGCTTCTGGGAATCACGACCCCGATGATGAAGCTTCAGTTAATCATCACCCCATGATGAAGCTGCTGGGTTTCACCACCCTAATGATGACTAAGTTTCAGGGCTTCATGACCCCAATGATGTTAAAGCTTCTGGGAGTAACCACCCTGATGATGAAGCTTCTGGGAGTCACCACCCCGATGATGAAGCTTCTGGGAGTCAAAACCCCAATGATGAAGCTTCTCAGAGTCACCACCCAGATTATGAAGGTGCTGGGAATCACACCCCAATGATGAAGCTTCTGGGAGTCACCACCCCGATGATAAAACTTCTGGGAATTACCAACCCAAGGACGAAATTCTGGGAGTCACCAACCCGATGATTATGAAACTTCTGGGAGTCCCCACCCCGATGATGATGAAGCTTCTGGGAGTCACCACCTCGATGATGACAAAGCGTCTGGGAGTCACCACCATGATGACGATGAACCATCTGGGAGTCACCACCCTGATGATGATGAGGAATGAAGAGTCACCACCCCGATGATGATAAAGTTTCTGGGAGTCAACACCCCGATGATGAAGCTTCTGGTAGTCACCACCCTGATGATAATGAAGCTTCTGGGAGTCAACAACACGATGATGAAGATTTTGGGATTTACCACCGCAATGATGAAGCTTCTTGGAGTCACCATCCAGATTATGAAGCTTCTGGGAGTCACCACCGGGACGATAAAGCTTCTGGGAGTCAAAACCCCGATAATGAAGCTTCTCGGCATCACCACCCAGATGATGAAGTCTCTGGGAACCAACACCCCGATGATGAAGCTTCTGGAAGTCACCAAAACAATGATGAAGCTTATGGGAATCACCACCCCAATGAAAAAGCTTCAGGGAGTCACCTCCAATATGATGAAGATTCTGGGATTCACCACCACCATGATGAAGCTTCAGGGAGTCACCACCCTGATGATGAAGCTTCTGGGAGTCACCACTCCTATGATGATGAATCTTCTGGGAGTCACCACCCTGATGATAATAAAGCTTCTGGGAGTCACCACCCTGATGATGATGAAGCTTTTGGGAGTCACCACTTCAAAGATGATGAAGCTTCTGGGAATCACTACCCCTATGATAAAACTTCTGGGATTCGCCACCCCGATGATGAAGATTTTAGGAGAACCACCCGGATCATGATGCTTCTGGGAGTCACCACCCCTATGATGATGAAGCTTCTGGGAGTCACCACCCCAAAGATGATGAAGCTTCTGGGATTGAAAACACCAATGATGATGCTTCTCGGACTACCACTCAGATGATGAAGTTTCTATGAATTACCACCACGATGATGAAGCTTCTGGGTGTCACCACCCTGATGATAAAGCTTCTGGGAGTCACCACAACAATGATGAAGCTTCAGGTAATCACCAACTCGATGATGAAGTTTCAGTGAATCATCACCCCGATGATGATGAAGCTTCTGAGAGTGACTTCCCCGATGATGAAGCTTCTAGGATTCACCACCGCCAGGAGGAAGCTTCTGGGATTCACCACCCCAATGATGAAACTTCTGAGAAACACCACCCCGATGATGAAGTTTCTGGAAGTCACCACCCAAATGATGAAGCTTCTGGGAGGCACAAACCTGATGACGAAGCTTCTGGGAATCACCAACGCGTTAAGGAAGCATCTAAGAATCACCACCCCGTTGATGAAGCTTCTGGGAGTCACCACCCGATGATGAAGCTTCTGGGAATCAACACCACGATGATGAAACTTCTGGGACTAACCACCGCGATGATGAAGATTTTGTGAAGCACCACCCCGCTGATGATACTTCTGGGAGTCACCACCCTGATGATGATGAATCCAATGGGAGGAACCACCCCAATGATGAAGCGTCTGTTAGTCACCACCCTGATGATGAAGAAGCTTCTGGGAGTCACCACTGTGATGATGACAAAGCTTCTGGGAGTCACCACCACGATGTTGCAGCCTCTGGGAGTCACCACCCTGATGAGGAATCTTCTGAGAATCACCACTAAGATGATGATGATTCTGGGAGTCACCACCCAGATGATGAAGCTTCTGGGAGTAACCAATCCGATAATGAAGCTTCTGGGAACCACCATCCCGATGATGAATCCTCTGGGAGTCACCACCCCAATGATAAAGCTTCTGGAAGCCACCACCCTGATAATGAAGCTTCTGGGATTCACCACACCGAAGATGAAGATTCTGGGAGTCACGACCCCGATGATGATGAAGATTCTTGGAGCCACCACCCCGATGATGATGAAGCTTCTGGGAGTCACAACCCCGATTATGAAGCTTCTGGGAGTCACAACCCCGATGATGATGAATCTCCTGTGAGTCACCACACCGAAGAGGAGGCTTCTGGGAGTCCCCACCCCGATGAAGAAGCCACTGTGACTCAACTCCATGATAATGAAGCTTCTGGGAGTCACCACCTTGACAATGAAGCTTCTGGGAATCACCACCCTGATGATGAATCTTCTTGGAGTCACCACCCCGATGATGAAGCTTCTGTGAATCCCCACCCCGATAATGAAGATTCTGGGAGTCACCAACCCGATGATGAATCCTCTGGAAGTCACCAACCCGATGATGATGAAGCTTCTGGGAGTCACAATCCCGATGATGATGAAGCTTCTTGGATTCACCACCCCGATGTTGCAACTTCTGGGAGTCACCACCCTGATGATGATGAAGCTTCTGGGAGTCATCACCTCAAGGATGAAACTTCTGAGTGTGACCACCCTGATGATGAAGCTTCTGGGATTCACCAACTCGATGATGAAGCTTCTGGGAGTCACCACCCCGATGATGAAGCTTCTGGGATTCACAAAAACAATGATGAAGTTTTCGGGAGTCACCACCACGATGATGATGAAACTACTGGGTATCACCACTCCAATGATGATGAATCTCAGGGAGTCACCACCCTGATGATGAAGCTTCTGGGAGTCACCACAATGATGATGAAGCTTCTGGGAATCACCACCCGATGATGAAGATTCTGAGAGTCACCACCCCGATGGTGAAGCTTCTGGGAATAACCACCTGGATGATAAAGCTTCTGGGAATCACCAACCCCATGATGAAGACTCTGGGAATCACCACACTGGTGACATAGCTTCTGGGATTCAACACCCCGATGATGATGAAGCTTCTGTGAGTCACCACCCCGATGATGAAGCTTCAGAGAGTCACCACCCCAATAATGAAGCTTCTGGAAATCACCACCACGATGATGAAGCTTCTGGGAATCAACACCCTGATGAAGAAAATTCTGCGAGTCACCACAACGATTATGAAGCTTCTTGGATTCATCACCCCGATGATGATTCTTTTGGGAGTCAACATCCCGAAGATGGAGATTTTGGGAACCACCATCCCTCTAATGATACTTCTGGGTATCACCACCCTAATGATGATGAATCTTCTGGGAATCACCACAACGATTATGATGGAACTTCTGGGAGACACCACCCCTATGATGATAAAGCTTCTGGGAGTCACCACCACGATGATGATGAAGCTTCTGGGATTCAACACCCTGATGATGATGAAGCTACTGGGAGTCACCACCCCGATGATGATGAAGCTTCTGGGTGTCTCCATCTCGAAGAGGATGAAGCTTCTGGGAGTAAAAACCCCGATGATGAAGCTTCTTGGAGTCACGACCCTGATGATGAAGTTTCTGGGAATCACCACCCCTATGATGAAGAAACTGGGAGTCACCAACCTGATGATGAAGCTTCTGGGAATCACCACTTCAATGAAGAAACTTCAGGGAGTCACCACAGTGATGATGATGAAGCTTTGGAGACTCACCACCACGATTACAAAGCTTCTGGAAATCACAACCCCCATGATGAAACTTCGGGGAGTCACCACAACGATGATTAAGTTTCTGGGAATCACCACCCAGTTGATGAAGCTTCAGGGAGTCACCACCCTGATGGTGATGAGGCTTCTGAGTGTCACCACCCCAATGATGAAGCTTCTGGGATTCACCACCACAATGATGAAGCTTCTGGGAATCACCACCACAATGATGAAGCTTCGAGGAATCACGACCCCGATGATGATGAACTTCTGGTAGTCACCACCCCGATGATGATGAAGCATCTGGGAGACACCACCCCTAAGATGATAAAGCTTCTAGGAGTCACCACCCCGATGGTGATGAATCATCTGGGATTCAGCACACCGATGATGATGAAGCTACTGGGAATCACCACCCTGATGATGATGAAGCTTCTCGGTGTCCCCATCTCGAAGATGATGAAGCTTCTGGGAGTAAAAACCCCGAGGATGAAGCTTCTCAGAGTCACAACCCCGATGATGAAGTTTCTGGGAATCACTACCCCTATGATGAAGCATCTGGGAGTCACCAACCAGATGATGTAGCTTCTGAGAATCACCACCCCGATGATGAAGATTCTGGGTGTCATCACAATGATGATGGACCTTCTGGGAATCAACACCCTGATGATGAAACTTCAGGGAGTCACCACGCCAATGATGATGAAGCTTTTCAGAGTCACCACCATGATTATGAAGCTTCTAGAAGTCATCACCCCAATGATGAAGCTTCGAGGAGTCACCACAACGATGACTAAGTTTCTGGGAAAAACCACCCAGTTGATGAACCTTCAGGGAGTCACCACCCCGATGATGATGAAGCTTCTGGGATTCACCACCACGATGATGATGAAACTTCTGGAAGTCCCCAACGTGATGATGATGAAGCTTCTGGGATTCGCCACCACCATGAGGAAGCTTCTGCGATTCACCACCCCAATGATGAAACTTCTGAGAATCACCACCCTGATGATGAAGTTTCTGCAAGTCACCACCCAGATGATGATGAAGCCTCTGGGAGTCACCATCACGATGATGAAGCTTCTGAGAGTCACCACCCAAATAAAGATGAAGCTTCTTGGAGTCACCACCCTGATGATGATGAACCTTCTGGAAGACACCACCCCGATGATGAAGCTTCTGGGAGTCACCACCCCGATGATGAAGATTCTGGGATTCACCACCGCCAAGATGAAGCTTCTGGGAGTCACCAACCCGGGGAAGAAGCTTCTGGGAGCCACCACCACTATGATGATGGAGCTTCTGGGAGTCACCACCCCGATGATGATGAATCTTCTGGGAGTCACCACCCCGATGATGATGAAGCTTTTGGAAGTCACCACACCGCTAATGATGAAGCTTCTCAGAGTCTCCACCTCGAAGATGATGAAGCTTCTGGGAGTCAAAACCCCGATGATGAAGTTTCTGGGAGTCAATAACCTGATGAACCTTCTGGGATTCACCAACCCGATGATGAAGATTCTGGGAGTCACCACCCTGATGATGAAGAAGCTTCTGTAAGTCATCACCGCGATGATGAAAATTATGGGAGTCACCTCCCGGATGATGAAGCTTCTGGGATTCATATCCCTGATGATGAAGCTTATCGGAATAACCACACCGATGATAAAGTTTCTGGGAGTCACCACCCCGATGATGAAGCATCTGGGAGTAACCACCCTGACAAAGAAGCTTCTGGGAGTCACCACCCCGATGATGTAGCTTTTGTGAGTCAACACAACGATGATGAAGCATCTCAGAATCATCACTCTGATGATGAAGCTTCTGGGAGTAACCACCATGAAAGTGATGAAGATTATGAGAGTCACCACCCAATGATGAAGCTTCTGGGATCCTCCAAACCGATAATGAAGCCTCTGGGAGTCACCATTCCGATGATGAAGCTTCTGGGATTCACCACTCCCATGATGAAGTTTCTGGGAGTAACCACTCCGATGATGATGAAGCTTCTGGGAGTCACCACACCGAAGATGAGGATTCAGGGATTCCCCACAATGATGATGAAGCTTGTTGGAGTCACCACCATGATGATGAAGATTCTGGGATTAAACATCCCATTGATGAGGCTTCTGGGAGTCCAAACCCCGATGATGAAACTTCTCGGAATCATCACCTCAATGATGAAATTTCTGGGAATCATCACTGCGATGATGAAGATTCTGGGATTCACCACCCAGATGATGAAGCCTCTGGGAGTCACCAACCCAATGATGAAGCTTCTGGGATTCATCACCCCGATGATGAGACTTCTAGGATTCACCAATCCCATGATGAAGATTGCGGGAGTCACCACCACGATGATGATGAAGATTCTGGGAGTATCCACCCAGATGATGATGAAGTTTCTGGGAGTCAACACCCTGATGATGATGAAGCTTCTAGGAGTCACCGCCTCAATGATGATGAAGCTTCTGAGACACAACACACCAATGATGAAGTTTCAGTGAGTCACCACCCTGATGACGAATCTTCTGGGAGTCACCACCCCGATGATGATGAAGCTTCTGGGAGTCACGACCCCGATGATGAGGCTTCTGGGAGTCCCCACACTGATGATGAAGCTTCTGGGATTCACCACGCCGATGATGAAGATTCTGGGATTCAACACCCAAATGATGAAGTTTCTGGTGGTCAACACATCAATGATGAAGATTCTGGGAGTCACCACCCCGGTGATGAAGCTTCTGGGAATCACCACACCAATGATGAAGCTTCTGGGAGTCGACAACCCGATGATGAAGATTTTGGGAAGCACCTCCTTGATCATGATGCTTCTGGGAGTCACCACCTCGATGATGATGAACTTTTGGGAGTCACCACGCTGATGATGACGAAGCTTCTGGGAGTCACCACCCCAATGATGAAGATTCTGGGATTCACCACCCCGATGATGAGGCTTTTGGTGGTCAACACACTGATGATGAAGCTTCCGGGAATCACCACCCCAATGCTGAAGCTTCTGGGAGTCGACACCCCGATGATGAAGATTTTGGGAAGCACCACCCTGATCATGATGCTTCTGGGAGTCACCACCCTGATGAGGATGAATCTTTTGGGAGTCACCACCCCGATGATGACGAAGCTTCTGGGAGTCACCACCCCGATGACGATGAAGCTTCTCGGAGTCACCACACGGATGTTGAAGTTTCTGGGATTCACCAACGCGATGATGAAGCTTTTGGAGTCACCACACTGATGATGAGGCTTCTGGGAGTCACCACAATGATGATGAAGTTTCTGGAATCACCACCACGATGATGAAACTTCCGTGAGTCTCCACTGCGATGATGATGAAGCTTCTCAGAGTCACCACCCCGAAGATGAAGCTTCTGGGATTCAACACCTGGATGATGATGCTGCTGGGAATCACCAACCCGATTATGAAGCTTCTGGGATTCATCTCCACGATGATGAAACTTCTAGGATTCACCACCCCGATGATGAATATTCTGGGAGTCTCCAAAGCTATGATGATGAAGATTCTGGGAGTCACCACCCTGATGATGATGAAGCTTCTTGGAGTCACAACCCCGATGATGATGAAGATTTTAGGAGTCACCCCCCAGATGATGATGAAGCTTCTGGGAGTCACCACCCTGATGATGATGAAGCCTCTCAGAGTCACCACCCGGATGTTGAAGTTTCTGGGATTCACCAACACGATGATGAAACTTTTCAGAGTCACCACACTGATGATGAGGCTTCTGGGAGTCACCACAATGATGATGAAGTTTCTGGAATCACCACGCTGATGAAACTTCTGGGATTCTCCACTGCGATGATGATGAAGCTTCTGAGAGTCACCACCCCGAAGATGAAGCTTCTGAGATTCAACACCTCGATGATGAATCTTCTGGGAGTCACCAACCCAATGATGAAGCCTCTGGGATTCATCTCCACGATGATGAAACTTCTAAGATTCACCACCCCAATGATGAATATTCTGGGAGTCTCCAAAGTGATGATGATGAAGATTCTGGGAGTCACCACCCTGATGATGATGAAGCTTCTTGGATTCACAACCCCGATGAAGATGAAGCTTTTAGGAGTCACCCCCCAGATGATGATGAAGCTTCTGGGAGACACCACCCCAATGATGATGGTTCTGTGAGTCACCACTCCGATCACAAATTTTCTGGGAGTCACCACCCTGATGATGAAGCTTCTGGGAGTCACCACCCTGATTATGAAGCTTCTGGGAATCACCACCCTGATGATGAAATTTCTGGGAGTCACCACCCCAATGATGAAGACTTTGGGAAGCACCACCCTGTTCATGAAGCTTCTGGGAGTCACCACCTCCATGATGATGAATCTACTGGGAGTCACCAGCCTGATGATGATGAAGCTTCTAGGAGTCACCACCCCGATGATGATGAAGCTTCTGGGAGTCATCACCCAGATAATAATGAATCTTCTGGGAGTCACCATCCCGATGATGATGAAGCTCCTGGGAGTCATCACCCCGACGATGAAGCTTCTGTGAGTCACCACCCTGATGATGATGAAGCTTCTGGGCATCACTACCCCGATGTTGAAACTTCTGGGAGACACTGCCCCGATCATGAAACTTCTGGGAGTCGCCACCCCGATGATGAAGCTTCTGGGAGTCCCCACCGGATTCTGATGAAGCTTCTGGGAGTCACCACCCCGACGATAATGAAGCTTCTGGAAGTCATCAACCCAATGAGGAAGCTTCTGGGTGTCTCCATCATGATTATAATGAAGCTTCTGAGAGTCAGCACCCAGATGATGAAGCCTCTGGGATTCACCAGCCCGATGATGAAGCCTCTGGGAGTCACCAACCTGATGAAGAAGCGTCTGGGATTCATGACCCCAATGATGAAAGTTCTAGGATTCAGCAATCCCATGATGAAGATTATGGGAGTCACCACCGCGTTGATGATGAAAATTCTGTGAGTTTCCACACATATGATTATGAAGTTTCAGGGAGTCAACACCCTGATAATGATGAAACTTCTAGGAGTCACCCCCCAAATGATGGCAAAGCTTCTGGGAGACACCATCACAGTGATAAATGTTCTGTGAGTCACCACCACGATGATGAAGCTTCTGGGAGTCACCACCCGGATGATGAAACTTCTGGGCATCCCAACACTGATGATGAAGCTTCTTGGAGTCACCACCCCAATGATGAAGTTTCTGGGAGCCATCACACCGATGATGAAACTTCTGGGAGCAACCAGCACGATGATGAAGCGTCTGGGATTCACCATCCCTATGATGAAACTTCTGGGAGTCACCACCCCAATGATGAAGATTTTGGGAGGCACCACCCTGATCATGACGCTTCTGGGAGTCACAACCACGAAGATGTTGATTCTTCTGGGAATCACTACCCCGATGATGATGAAGATTCTGGGAGGCACCATCCCAATGATGACGAAGCTTCTGGGAGTCACCACTCTGAAAATGAAGGTTCTGGGAGTCACCATCCAGATGATGAAGATTCTGGGAGTCACCAACTCGATGATGAAGCTTTTCGGAGTCCCCATCCCGATGATGATGAAGCTTCTGGCAGTCACCACACCGAAGATGAAGTATCTGGGAATCACCACACTGATGATGAAGCTTCTAGGAGCCACCACCCCGAAGATGAAGCTTCTGGGAGTCACCACCCAGATGATGAAGCTTCTGGGAGTCACCACAGCAATAATGAAGCTTCTGGGAGTCACCAACTCGATGATGAAGCTTTTCGGAGTCCCCATCCCAATGATGATGAAGCTTCTGGCAGTCACCACACCGAAGATGAAGTATCTGGGAATCACCACACTGATGATGAAGCTTCTAGGAGCCACAACCCCGAAGATGAAGCTTCTGGGAGTCACCACCCTGATGATGAAGCTTCTGGGAGTCACCACAGAAATAATGAAGCTTCTGGGAGTCACCACCACGATGAGGAAGCTTCTGGGAGTCACCAACCAGATGATGAAGCTTCTGGGATTCATCACCCCGCTGAAGAAACGTCTAGGATTCACAACCACGATGACGAATAATCTGGGAGTCACTTACGTCATGACGATGAAGCTTCTGGGAGTCACAACCCCGATGATAATGAAGCTTTCAGGAGTCACCCCCCCGACGACGATGAAGCTTCTGGGAGACACCACCCCAATGATGATGATTCTGTGAGTCACCACCTCGATGACAAAGATTCTGTGAGTCACCACAACAATGATGAAGTTTCTGGGAGTGACCACCCCGATCATGAAGCTTCTGGGAATCACCACCCCAATGACGAAATTTCTGGGAGTCACCACCCTGATGATGATGAATCTTCTGGGATTCACCACCCTGATGATGATGAAGCTTCTGGGAGTCACCAACCCAATGACGATGAAGCTTCTGGGAGTCACCAACCCGAAGATGATGAAGCTTCTGGGAGTCAAAACCCTGATGATGAAACTTCTCAGAATCATCATCCCTATGATGAAGATTATAGGAATCACCACTGCGATGATGAAGCTTCTGGGAATCACCACCCGATGATGAAACTTCTGGGAGTCTCTACCGTGATGGTGATGAAGCTTCTGGGAGTCACCACCCCGATGATGATGCTTCTGGGATTCAACATCCCAATGACGAAGCCTCTGGGAGTCACCAAGCCGATGATGAAGCTTCTGGGATTCATCACCCCAATGATGAAACTTCTAGGATTCACCACCGGGATGACGAATATTCTGGGAGTCACCACCACGATGATGATGAAGACTCTGGGAGTCACTACACTGATGATGATGAAGCTTCTGGAAGTCACCACCCTGATGACGATGAAGCTTTTAGAAGTCACCCCACGATGATGAAGCTTCTGGGAGACACCACCCAAATGATGAAGTTTCTGTGAGTCACCACCCTGATGACGAAGCTTCTGGGAGTCACTACCCCGATGATGATGAAGCTTCTGGGAGTCACCACCCTGATGATGAGGCTTCTGGGAGTCCCCACACCTCCCCGATGATGAAGATTCTGGGATTCACAACCCTGATGATGAAGGTGCTGGGAGTCAAAACCCCGATGATGAAGCTTCTGGGAGACACCTACCCAATGATGAATCTTCTGGGAATCACCACTCCAATGATGAAACTTCTGGGAGTCGCCAGCCCGATGATGAATATTTTGGGAAGCATCACCATGATCATGATGCTTCTGGGGGTCACCACCCCGATTATAATGAATCTTCTGGGAATCACCACCCCGATGATGATGAAGCTTCTGGGAGTCACCTCCCCAATGATGATGAAACTTCTCACAATCATCACCATGATGATGATGAAGCTTCTGGGGGTCACCATCCAAATGATGAAGCTTCAGAGAGTCACTGCCCCAATAATGAAGCTTCTAGGAGTCACCACCCAGATGATGAAGCTTCCGGGAGTCAACACCCTGATGATGTAGCCTCTGGGAGTCACCATCCCGATGATGAAGCTTCTGGGATTCACCACCCCAATGGCGAAGCTTCTGGGAGTCACCACCCCGATGATGAAGATTTTAGGAATCACCACCCCAATGATGAAGCTTCTGGGAATCACCACCGCGATGACAGAGCATCTGGGAGTCACCACCCAGATGATGAAGCTTCTGGGAGTCAACAACCCGTTGATGAAGCTTCTGGGATTAATCACCCCCCGATGAAACGTCTAGGAAACACCACCTCGATGATGAATAAACTGGGAGTCACCTACGCAATGATGATGAAGCTTCTCGGAGTCACAACCCCGATGACGATGAAGCTTTTAGGAGTCACCCCCACGATGATGATGAAGCTTCTGGGAGACACCACCCCAATGACGATGATGCTGTAAGTCACCACCTCAATGACAAAGATTCTGGGAGTCACCACAATGATGATGAAGTTTCTGGGAGTCACCACCCCGATTATGAAGCTTCTGGGAATCACCACCCCAATGATGAAATTTCTGGGAGTCACCACCCCAGTGATGAGAATTTTGGGAAGCACCACCCTGCTCATGATGCTTCTGGAAGTCACCACCCTGATGATGATGAATCTTCTGGGAGTCACCACCGATGATGATGAAGCTTCTGGGAGTCACCACACTGGTAATGATGAAGCTTTTAGTAGTCACCTCACGATGATGATGAAGCTGCTAGGAGACACCACCCCAATGATGAAGGTTCTGTTGAGTCACCACCCAGATGACGAAGCTTCTGGGAGTCACCACTCTGATGACGGTGAAGCTTCTGGAGGTCACCACCCCGATCATGAGGCTTCTGGAAGTCCCCACACGGATGACAAAGCTTCTGGGAATCACCTCCCCGATGATGAAGATTCTGGGATTCACCACGCCTATGATGAAGCTGCTGGGAGTCAAAACCCTGATGATGAAGCTTCTGGGAGACACCTACCCGATGATGAATCTTCTGGGAATCACCACCCCGATGATGAAACTTCTGGGAGTCGGGACCCCGATAATGAATATTTTGTGAAGCACCACCATGATCATGATGCTTCTGGGAGTCACCACCCCGATGATTATCAATCTTCTGGGAATTACCACCCCATGATGATGAAGCTTCTGGGTGTGACCTCCCTGATGATGATGAAACTTCTGGCAGTCACCACCACGATGATGATGAAGCTTCTGGGAGTCACAACCCCGATGATAAGGCTTCTGGGAGTCCCCACCCTGATGATGAAGCTTCTGGGGATCACTTCCCCGATGATGAAGATTCTGGGATTCACCACCCCGATGGTGAAACTTCTGGGAGTCACCACCCCAATGATGAATATTTTGCGAAGCACCACCATGATCATGAGGCTTCTGGGTGTCACCACCCCAATGATTATGAATCTTCTGGGAATCACCACCCCTATGGTGATGAAGCTTCTGGGAGTCACCTCTCCGATGATGATGAAACTTCTGGCAGTCACCACCACGATGATGATGAAGCTTCTGGGAGTCACTACCCCAATGATGAAGCTTCGGAGAGTCACGACCCCAATAATGAAGCTTCTGGGAGTCACCACCCTGATGATGAAGCTTCTGGGAGTCAACATCCTGATGATGAAGCCTCTGGGAGTCACCACCCAGGTGATGAAGCTTCTGTGAATCACCACTACGATGATGATGAATCTTTTGGGAGTCACCACCCCGATGATTATAAAGCTTCCAGGAGTCATATGGCGATGAAGATGGAGCTTCTGGGAGTCATCACACTGATGATGATGAAGCTTCTGGGAGTCACCATCCCTAGGATGACGAAGATTCTGGGAGTCCCCACCCCGAGGATGAACTTTCTGGGAATCACCACCCCAATGATTAAGTTTCTGGGAGTCACCACCCCGATGATGCAGCTTCTGGGAGACACCAACCCAATGACGAAGTTTCTGAGAATCACCACGATGATGAAGCTTCGGGAAATCACCACCCTGATAAGCTTCAGGAAGTCACCACCATGATGATGAAGCTTCTGAGAATCACCACCCCAACGATGAATATTCTGGGATTCACCACCACGGTGATGAAACTTCTGGGAAACACCACCCCGATGATGAAGCTTCTGGGAATCACCACCCCAATGATGAAGCTATAGGGAGTCAACACCCCGGTGATGAAGCTTCTGGGAGTCACGACCCTGATGATGTAGCTTCTATGAATCACCACTCCGAAGATGATGGTTTTCAGAGTCAACACCCCAATGATGATGAAGCTTCTGAGAGTCACCACCCCGATGATGAAGTTTCAGGGATTCACCACCCCGATGATGAAGTTTCAGGGATTCACCACCGCGATGATGAAGCTTCTGGGAGTGACCACCCCTAGGATGAAGCTTCTGAGAGGCACCACCACGATGATGAGGCTTCTGGGAGTCACCACCGAGATGATGAAGCTTCTGGTAATCAAAAACCATGATGAAGCCTCTGGGATTCAACACTACGATGATGAAGCTTCTGGGAGTCACCACCCCGTTGATGAAGCTTCTGGGATTCACCACCTCGGTCATTATGAAGCTTCTGAGAGTCACCACCCAGATGATGAATCTTCTGTGATTGACCACTGCCATGATGAATCTTCTGGGAGTCACATTCCTGATGATGAAGCTTCTGGGAATCACCACCCCACTGATGAAGCTTCTGGGAATCACCACCCTGATGATGAATCTGCTGGGATTGAACACCCCGATGATGAAGCTTCTGGGAATCACCAACCCGATGTTGAAGCCTCTGGGAGCCACCACCCTTATGATGAAGCTTCTGGTAGTCACCACACCAATGATGAATCTTCAGGAAATCACCAACCCAATGATGAAGCTGCTGGGATTCATCACCCCGATGAAGAAACTTCTGGGATTCACCACCCCAATGATGAAGCTTCTGGGAGCCACCACCCTGATGATGATGAAGCTTCTGGGAGTCAACACAACGATGATGAAGCTTCTATGAGTCACCACCCTGATAACGAAGATTCTGGGAGTCACCACCCTGATGATGATGAAGCTTCTGTGAGTCACCACCCCGATGATAAGGCTTCTGGGAGTCCCCACCCTGATGATGAAGCTTCTGGGATTCCCCACCCCGATGATGAAGATTCTGGGATTCAGCATCTGGATGATGAAGCTTCTGGGAGTTAAAATCCCGATGATGAAGCTTCTGGGAGTCACTACTCAGAAGATGAAGCTTCTGGGAATCAGCACCCTGAAGATTAAATTTCTGGGAGTCGCCACCCCGATGATGAAGATTTTGGGAAGCACAAACCCGATGATGATGCTTCTGGGAGTCACCACCCCGATGATGATGGATCTTCTGGGAGTCACCACCCCGATTATGAAGCTTCTGGGAATCACCATCCCGATGATGAAGCTTCTGAGATTCAATACCCTGATGATGATGAAGCTTCTGAGACTCACAACCCTGATGATGAAGCTTCTGGGATTCACCAGCCAGATTATGAAGCCTCTGGGAGTCACCAACTTGATGATGAAGCTTCTGGGATTCATCACCCTGATGAGGAAGATTCTGGGAGTCAGCATCGCGGTGATGATGTAGCTTCTGGGAGTCACCAACCCAATGATGAAACTTCTCTGACTCACTACCCCGATGACGAAGTTTCTGGGAGTCACCACCTTGATGATGATGAAGCTTCGGGGAGTCACCACCCCGATGATAAGGCTTCTGGGAGTGCCCACCCCGATGATGAAACTTCTGTGATTCACCACCCCAATGATGAAGATTCTGGGATTCACCATCCCGATGATGAAGCTTCTGGGAGTCAAATTCACAATGATGAAGTTTCTGGGAGTCACTACCCGATGATGAACTTCTGGGAATCAACACCCTGATGATGAAACTTCTGGGAGTTGCCACCCCGATGAGGAAGATTTGGGGAAGCACCACACCGATGATGATGCTTCTGGGACTCACCACCTCGATGATGATGAATCTTCTGGAAGTCACCACACCGATGATGTAGAAGCTTTTTGGAGTCACCACCCCAGTGATGATGAAGGTTTTGGGAGTCACCACCGCGATGATGATGAAGCTTCTGGGAGTCATCACCCCATCATGATGACCCTTCTGGGAGTCACCACCCCGATGATGAGGAAGCTTCCGGGAGTCTCCACCCCAATGATGACGAAGCTTCTGCGAGTCACCACCCCGATGAACTTTCTGGGAATCACCAACCCGATGATGAAACTTCTGAGAGTCACAACGATGATGAAGCTTCTGGGAATCACCACCCTGATGATAAAACTTCAGGGAGTGACCACCCTGATGATGATGAAGCTTCTGAGAGTCACCAACCCGATGATGAAGCTTCTGGATACACCACCTGATGATGAAGCTTCTGGGAGACACCACGCTAATGATGAAGCTTCTGGGAATCACCACCCCGATGATGAAGCTTCTGGGAATCCCAAACCAGATGATGAAGCCTCTGGGAGTCACCACCCCGATTATGAAGCTTCTGGTAGTCACCAACCCGATGATGAAGATTTTGGCAATCACCATCCCGATGATTAAGCTGCTGGGACTTACCACCTCGATGATGATGAAGCTTCTGGGAGTCACCACCCCGATGATTATAAAGCTTCTGCGAGTCACCACTCCGATGATGAAGCTTCTGAGAATGACCACCATGATGAAGTTTCTGGTAGTCACCACCCCGAAGATGAAGCTTCTGGGAGTCACCAACCTGATAATGAAGCTTCTGTGAATCACCATCCCGATGACAAAGCCTCTGAGAATCACCACCCCGATGATGAAGCTTCTGGGAGTCTCCACCCCGCTGATGAAATTCTGGGAGTCATCACCCCGATGAACATTCTGGGAATCACCACCCCAATGATTAAGCTTCTGCAAGTCAACACCCCAATGATGACGAAGTTTCTGGGAGTCACCACCCAGATGATGATGAAGCTTCTGGGAGTCACCACACCGATTATGAAGCTTCTATTAGTCACCACCATGATGATGATGAAGCTTCTGGGAGTCACCACCCTGAAGATGACATTGAGTCTGCAAGTCGCCACCCTGATGATGAGGCTTCTGGGAGTCTCCTCTCAGATGATTAAGCCTCTGGGAGTCACCACTCTGATGATGAAGCTTCTTTGTGTCACCACCCCAACGATGAAGCTTCTGGGAATCACAATCCGGATGATGAAGCTTCTGGGAGTCAATACCCCAATGATAATGAAGTTTCTGGGAGTCACCATCCGGATGATGATGAAGCCTCTGGGAGTCAGCAACCCAACGATAAAGATTCTGGGAGTCACCACTCTGATTATGAAGCTTCTGGGAGCCACTTCCCCGATGATAAAGCTTCTGAGAATCCTACCCTGATGATGAAACTTCTGGGATTCACCAAACCGATGATGAAGCTTCTGGGATTCACCACCACAATGATATAGCTTCTGGGAGTCACCACCCTGATGAAGTTTCTGAGAATCACTGTACTCATGATGAAGCTTCTGGGAGTCGCCACCCCGATAATGAATCTTCTGGGAATCACCAACCCGATGCTGAAGCCTCTGGAAGTTACCACCCCAATGATGAAGCTTCTGGGAGTCACCATCCCGATGATGAAGCTTCTGGGAGTCACCACCCCGATTTTGAAGCTTCTGGGAATCACCATCCCAATGACGAAGCTTCTGGGGTCACCACCCTGATGAAGTTTCTGGGATTCACCACAACGAATATGAAGCTTCTGGGAATCACCAACTCGATGATGAAGCCTCTGGGAGTCACCACCCCAATTATGAAGCTTCTGGGAGTCACCACCCCGATGATGAAGCTTTTGGTAATCACCACCCCTATGATGAAGCTGCTGGGACTCACCACCCCGATGATGATGAAGCTTCTGGGAGTTACAACACCGATGATTATAAAGCTTCTGCGACTCACCACTTCGATGATGAAGCTTCTGGGAGTCACCACCCTGATGATGAATCTTCTGAGAATCACCACCTCAATGACGAAGTTTCTGGTAGTAACCACCCCGATGATGAAGCTTCTGGGAGTCACCAACCCGATAATGAAGCTTCTGGGAATCAACATCCTGATGGCGAAGCCTCTGCGAGTCACCACCCCGATGATGAAGCTTCTGGGAGTCTCCACCCCAATGATGAACTTCTGGGAGTCACCATCCCGAGGATGAAGCCTCTGGGATTCACCACTATGATGATGAAGCTTCTGGGAGTCACCACCCCGTTGATGAAGCTTCTGGGATTCACTGCCTCGGTGATTATGAAGCTTCTGAGAGTCACCACCCCTATGATGAATCTTCTGTGATTCACCACCGCCATGATGAATCTTCTGGGAGTCTAATCCTCGATGATGAAGCTACAGGGAAACACCACCCCATTGATGAAGCTTCTGGGAGTCACCAACCCGATGTTGAAGCCTCTGGGAGTCACCACCCCGATGATGAAGCTTCTGGTAGTCACCACCCCGATGATGAATCTTCTGGTAATCACCACCCCAATGATGAAGCTGCTGGTATTCACCACCCCGATTATCACGAAGTTTCTGGGAATCACCACCCCGATGATAATAAAGCTTCTGGGAGTCACCACCCTGATAATGAAGCTTCTAGGAGTCACCATCCTGATGATGAAACTTCTGAGAATCAACAGCCTGATGATGAAGTTTCTGGGAGTCACCACCCCGATGATGAAGCTTCTGGGAGTCACCACGCCGATTTTGAAGCTTCTGGGAATCACCTCCCCGATGATGAAGCTTCTGAGACTCATTACAGCGATGATAAAGTTTCTGGGATTCACCACCCGGATGATGAAGCTTCTGGGAATCACGAACCCAATGATGAAGCCTCTGGGAGACACCACAACGATGATGAAGCTTCTGGGAGTCACCACCCCGATGATGAAGTTTCTGGGATTCACAACCCCAATGATGAAAATTCTGGGAATCACCACCCCAATGATGAAAATTCTGGGAGTCACCACCCTGATGATGAAACTTCAATTCAAAACCCCGATGATGAAGCTTCTCAGAGTCAACACCCCGATGAAGTTTCTGAGAGTCACCACCACGATGATGATGAAACTTCTGGGAGTCACCACCACGATGATGATGAAACTTCTGAGAGGCACACCATGAGGATGATGAAACTTCTGAGAGTCACCACCATGAAGATGATGAAACTTCTGGGAGTCACCACCACGATGATGAAACTTCTGAGGGTCACCACCCTGATGATGTCGCTTCTGGGATTCAACAACCTGATGATGAAGCCTCTGGGAGTCAACAACCCGATGAGGAAGCTGCTGGGATTCATCACCCTGATGAAGAAACTTCTGGGATTCACCACCCTAATGATGAATATTCTGGGAGTCACCACCGCGGTGATGATAAGCTTCTGGGAGCCACCACCCCGATGATGATGAAGCTTCTAGGAGTCAACACGATGATGAAGTTTCTATGAGTCACCACCCCGATAACGAAGATTCTGGGAGTCACCACCCGATGATGATGAAGCTTCTGGGAGTCACCACCCCGATGATAAGGCTTCTGGGAGTCCCCACCCCGATGATGAAGCTTCTGGGATTTGCCACCCCGATGATGAAGATTCTGGGATTCAGCATCCCGATGATGAAGCTTCTGGGAGTCAAAATCCCGATGATGAAGCTTCTGGGAGTCACTACCCAGAAGATGAAGCTTCTGGGAATCAACACCCTGATGATGAACTTTCTGGGAGTCACCACCCCGATGATGAAGATTTTGGGAAGCACCACCCCGATGATGATGCTTCTGGGAGTCACCACCCTGATTATGAAGCTTCTGGGAATCACCACCCCAATGATGAAGCTTCTGAGATTCAACACCCCGATGATGATGAAGCTTCTGAGAGTCATAACCCTGATGATGAAGCTTCTGGGATTCACCAGCCAGATGATGAAGCCTCTGGGAGTCACCAATCCGATGATGAAGCTTCTGGGATTCATCACACCGATGATGAAACTTCTGGGATTCACCACCTGATGATGAAGATTCTGGGAGTCACCACTGCGGTGATGATGCAGCTTCTGGGAGACACCACCCTGATGATGAGGAAGCCTCTGGGAGTCAGCAACCCGATGATGAAACTTCTCTGACTCACCACCCCAATGATGAAGGTTCTGGGAGTCCCCACCCCGATGATGATGATGCTTGTGGGAGTCACCACCCCGATGATAAGGCTTCTGGGAGTGCCCACCTCGATGATGAAACTTCTGGGATTCACCACCCCAATGATGAAGGTTCTGGGATTCACCATCCCGATGATGAAGCTTCTGGGAGTCAAAATCCCAATGATGAAGCTTCTGGGAGTCACTACCCGATGATGAACTTCTGGGCATCCACACCCTGATGATGAAACTTCTGGGAGTTGCCACCCCGATGAGGAAGATTTTGGGTAGCACCACCCCGATGATGATGCTTCTGGGACTCACCACCCTGATGATGATGAATCTCCTGGGAGTCACCACACTGATGATGATGAAGCTTTTTGGAGTCACCACCGCGATGATGATGAAGCTTTTGGGAGTCACCAAAACCAGAATAATTCTGGTTTTCTTTTAAACTGACTAAAATTATTTGGAAAGTAGCCAGGGTACCTGTAAAATAATAAATAAAAGTTTGCAGTAGATGAGTAAAAGAATAATGATTGCTAAAAGGAAAATAATAGTAATTATTAATATGTGAATACAACAAAATGTTAATATATGGAACCAACCCAAATGTCCAACAACGATAAACTAGATTAAGAAAATGTGGCACATATACACCATGGAATACTATGCAGCCATAAAAAATGATGAGTTCATGTCCTTTGTAGCGACATGGATGAAACTGGAAAACATCATTCTCAGTAAACTATCGCAAGGACAAAAAACCAAACACCGCATGTTCTCACTCATAGGTGGGAATTGAACAATGAGAACTCATGGACACACGAAGGGGAACATCACACTCCGGGGACTGTTATGGGGTGGGGGGAGGGGGGAGGGACAGCATTAGGGATATACCTAATGCTAAATGACGAGTTAATGGGTGCAGCAAAACAACATGGCACATGGATACATATGTAACAAAATTGCACATTGTGCACATGTACCCTAAAACCTAAAGTATAATAATAAAAAAATAAAAAAAAAATTAAAAAAAAAGAAAACCAGAGGTATAGTAAGACCCAAACCAATTAATATAAAAGACAAAAATCTGAAAGAGAGATGGACCAATTCTGATGAGAATTCCTGGTTGAAGAAAAACACAGCAATGAACACAACTTAGCTCTGAGATTCTTACCAACCAGGGCAAAGAGGGAAACACAAAGGATTCAACAATTTGAGTAGATTGTCTTCCAGATGAAAATATTCGAGTTTGTTTTAATAGCAGCATAAGAAGCTACCCCAAAACTTGTGGTTTAAACTATAATGATTTATATTTTTTCAGGGTTCTGTGGGTTGGCTGAGTGATTGTTCTGCTGATCTTGCTTGGGGTCACACATGTGACTTAGGATCATATATGTAGTTGACGGATCACTGGAGGCTGGGATCAGCTGGGGATGTTTATCACGATATCTTATTTCATCTCCATGTAGTGAACTTGAACTTCCTAACAGCATGGCAGTCTCAAGTTAGCACTGCAAGAGGGAGAGTTCCAACAGGACATTCCTTAATATACAAGTGCTTATCAAGTCTCTGCTCATTTGATGTGTCTCATGATGAAATCAAATCATATGGCCAATTTCAGAGTAACCCAAAGTTGAAACGCCAGAAGTCATGGGTTATGGGGTCCACAGTCCATCACAGTTTCTTATGACAGGCCGAGTTAGAAATAATCTGGAACTCACTGGCTCCTATAACTGCTTTTTTTTTTTTTGAGCTGGAGTCTCGCTCTGTTGCCCAAGCTGGAGTACACTGATGTGATCTTGGCTTACTGCAACCTCTGCCTCCCAGGTTCAAGCAATTCTCCTGCCTCAGCTTCTTGAGTAGCTAGGATTACAACCATGTGCCACCATGCCCAGCTACTTTTTGTACTTTTAGTAGAGATGCGGTTTCGCCACGTTGGCCAGGCTGGTCTCGAACTCCTGACCTCAGGTGATCTGCCCACCTCAGCCTCCCAAACTGCTGAGATTACAGGTGTGAGCCACCGCACCCAAGCCCCTATAACCATTTTTAATATTTGCTTTGTATAAACAGCTGTATTCATGCTTTATATGCTTTTAATTATTAAATCTTGCTTCTGTGTGTTACATTCTTCTTCCCTTTACCCCCTCTATAGTGAGACCACCCTCTGTGTCTTATCAGCCCCTATCGGCCAGAAACTACAAAGATTTTGTTAGCCTTCTGCCTCCAGCAGCCCTGGAACAATTTTCTCTGCCTCTTTGCTGATGATCCCCCCACACCTTCTTTACCAAAATGAAGTTCAGCAATAGTCCTGTGCATGCTGTCGATGGATGCAAACACTTCAGCACATCTCCTTGAGCTATGATGAATCACCGTTCTTGTGTGAATTAGACCAAATGAAGAAACATTCGAAGTACAGATTCCTGGGCCTATTATAGCCTTACAGAGAGATCATATGGGATATTCTACAAGCACAAATAAGGATTGCCCTCTGAATTATACTCTCTTGTCCTTCTTTTGCCTTCTAACATTCATTTATCTTTTAGCATTTTATGTATCCTTGGCCTACTTTACCTCTGAGTACATAAGTATGGGCAAGAGAGTGGGAGCTACAATCAAATGGCCTTGGATACAATTCTTTCCATCTCTTTTGATCACGGTGTGACTTTGGATAAATCATGTTGCCTCTCTGAGCTTGCTTCATCATTGCTCAAGTGGAAATAATACTTCCTACCTCATATTATCTTCATAAAAACTAAATGTGACAATACAGGTAAAGTGTGGTTCCTCAAACACACTAAGAATTCTATTATTGCTATGATTGTACTTTCTGTGGTGCATAAGAATAAAGCCAATGCACAAGAAAGCAGAGTTGACAGGTAGGGAAGCTACTCAATCTCTGATGTCATTGTTTGAGTCTTTGGATCCAGCTGTGCCTGAAGCCTATTCTCCCCGTTGAGCTTCTCAGTTACTAAGGTTGATGGATTCCTTTTTTGGTTTAAGCCAGCTGGGGTTAGATATCTGTCACTCATAACGGAGAAGTTCTGGCATATGTAGGACCAGACCTACACTGTGTCAGTTTCATCTGATGAATATGTTTTAAATGCAGATTCTTGATCCTACCATTAGAGATTCCGATTTTGTTGGCTTGGTATGGGGCCCAGGAATATGTATTTTTAGGGTACTCAAGATGACTCAGATGTCACCAGCCTACACATCCACTTTAGAAAACTATTGTCTTAAATTATGAGTCTTTTCATTTGGCGGTCCCTTCAGGGCTTTCTAAGGTACCTTGCAAATAAAAGGACCATTAGCCCGTTACATATTTGTTGACTTGAACACACATTTCAAGAATATGGGCAAAGAGACAGCCCAAATTCCTTTTCCTTTGAAAGTATTATTTTTAATAGACAAATAACAGTTATATACCTTTATGGGTTACAATGTGATGTTTCGATACATGTCTATGTTGCGGAATGATGAAAGTAGCCTAATTAGCATATTCATCCCCTCTAATATTTATTTTTTCTTTGTTGAGAACATTCAAAATTATTTTCTTCTTAGCTATTTGGAACTATACAGAAATTATTCTTGACAGGAGGATTACATGAAGTTGGCCGGACAGCCAAAAAGAATCAGATTATCTCCAGAAATTTCTATGTACCTTTGGGTACGATTGCATCTTGCAGTAGCTACCTTAAATTAATGTAGTACAAGTTTTAAATGCCATTTAGTTTTACCTTTCTAGCTTTAAAGTTTTGGTTATGACCCATTCATCCTATGACCTTGGACCTGCTTCCTGACATAATTGAATTCTGCACTTTATTGTTTGTTTCAAATTAAGACCTCTTTGTTACATATAAAGATTTCATGTTAGGGTTGCCCTTTATGATAAATTTTATTACCACTGAATGGTTGTTTAATAAAAATTTCAGTCTCATTCCAAACACATCAAGGGGTTCCCAGGGACCAGTTTCATATACTCAGGATCCTGATAAATGCAGTGGGAATCCTCTTTATTAAAGACAGGCTGTAAAACGTGCTATTGATGAAAGTATTAACAGCATATGCTATCAAAGTGGAAGAAAAATCAGAGTCCAGCCGGAATAGAACTTTGCTTCATTTATTTGATGCTCACTTGGGTGATTTCATGCTCTTGGCCCCACAATTATTACAATTGCTCCTTCTGGAGGCCTATCTGGATGTATTTTTAAGGGTTATAGACTGAAGCTGAGAACGTGACCACAAAAGATTTATTCTAAAGACTTTCTGTGGAAACCACTCATCATCTGCACTGAGAGGGAGGCAGTTTGGATGTGAGTTTGGAAAGATTATTTTTAAAAGCAGCAATACATTTGGTTTGAATTACAAAGCTGAAGGAGGCCAAATATAACTAAATTAGAAATATTGGAATTAAATTGGAACCTAGAAATTCATAAGCCAGAGGAATATAACCAACATATCTACTCACATATTAGGTCTCCCTCTGATTAGATGCACAATAGTGTACAAGGGTGGGAGGTGCCATCCCATTTTAAACATCATGATAAAACCTGTAGCCTCACCTTTTTATGCGGAACATAAGCAACTGTAACATCAGAGCCATGGGTTCTTCTAGTAGAAGACATGCTAAGAATCTCCAGCAGGGAGAAAAATATCCCATTCCTCTTGACAAACTGACATTGATAAAATGATATTTTCAGATGGATGAGAACTTTGGCATTATATAGCCCATATTTCTTAGCCTTGATTTCATGGATCTATTGTGGGAGGGGTAGTCAGGGGTTGAGGTTTATGGCATCATTGGAAATCATGAAATATGTAAATAAGATTGCATGTTTGTGTGTATATGAGATTTTATTGTGCAGAAGTATCCGAGAAAGATAAAGAACCATCTGTTTTCTCCCACGGACTCATTTTACAGATGGAAGTACTAAGGACCAGGCTGAAATCCAGTGTCCCACAGCAAGTAACTGACAGGACTGGCTCTCAATCTTTGAATTATGGCTAATAGATGGGAGCCTGCTTGAGGCAGAGGGTCAGGGGCTATAAATTGAAAACCTTGGCATGAAATTAACCTGCAGTTCAGTTTTGTTTGATCTGCATAGTTTTTTATCCACTAGGAAAAGTCACACAAATATCCAAATTCTTCTGAAAAATTGCAAGATTTAGCAACACGGATCCCACATTTCCTTGGCATGTGCTCACCAGTTTGACCTAGTCCCTCCCACTTTCTGCTATCATGTGCTCAGCTGCTTTCCTTAGTTACCTGCCTTGCCTGATCCCTGTAACACTTGAGTTTATGATTCTGAGTGTAGAGAGTTCTAACACCTGCTGGGTCTCTTGGGAGGTTTACAAAGCTCCTTTGGGTCTGGTTCTGTGTCAGTCAGGATAGGCTAGTTTTGTTGGTAGTTTATATTAAAAATACCCTTGATATTGTCTGGCTCTGTGTCCCCACCCAAATCTCATCTTGAATTGTAATCCCCACATGTTGAGGGAGGGAACTGTAACCCCCACATCATGGGAGGGGGGTGATTGGAACATGGGGGCAGTTTCCCCAATGCTGTTCTCATGATAATGAGTTCTCATGAGATCTGATAGTTTCATAAGGCAATTTTCCCTGCTCTTGCTGGCTCTTCTCTCCTGCCACCATGTGAAGAAGGTCCTTGCTTCCCCTTCACCTTCTACCATGACTGTTAGTTTCCTGAGGCCTCCCAGCCATGCGGAACTCTGAGTCAATTAAACCTCTTCCTTTATAAGTTACCCAGTCTCAGTTGTCTCTTTATAGCAGTGTGAGAACAGACTGAAACAATCCCCAAATTACAATGGCTTGAAATAACAGACATTTAATTCTTGCTCATGAAACATATCCATCAGGATTGCTGTGATAGTCATTTAGGCATCCAGACTGATGGAGCAGCTGCCATGTCGAATGCTGTGGGCAAGAGCTCTGCATGGTGTCAAATTGACAATTAAATGCTCGAGCCCAAAAGTGACACGTTGCATGCGCTCATAGCTCATTGGTCACTACCAGTAACATGGCCTCATCCAACCTTAAGGGCTTGGAAGTGTGATCCTATTGTGTGTGCAGAAGGCAGAGGCTGATGAATACTTAGTATGCACTACTGATTCCTTTTGTCAGCCTTGTGGAAACTGAGTGGTGGGATGTAATTCCTGCATATGTGAGATTGCCTTGGGTCACCTGTGAACACCTTATCTATGATAACAAAGCACTCTGTGTCTGAGGAACATGGAAGCAGCAAAGTCCATGTGAAGTTCAGGATGTTCTGTGGAGATAGAAGCCTGCCATCTGGCCTGAATTCGAGTCCCAGATTTCTCACTGTGTAGTACTGGGAAAATGCTCTGTATATTTTAGTCTCAGTTCTCTCATCTATAACTTAGCATACTAATATCATCTGTCTTTATTAGCATAGCAGCCTAAACTGACTAAGTGCTCTGAGCTATAGATGACAGAAATTTCTCACAGCTGTGGAGGCTGGAAGCCTGTGATCAGGGTGCCAGCATGACCGAGTTCTAGCAAGGGCCCTCTTCCGGGTTACAGACTGCCAACTTCTCATTGTATTCCTCTGTTTCAGAAAGAGGGTCAAAAATATCTCTGGGGTCTCTTTTATAAGGGAACTAATCTCAGTCATGAAGTTCCCACCCTCATGACCTCATCACCTCCCAAAGGCTCCATCTCCTAGTACCATCTCATGGGATTAGAGTCTCAACATATGAATTTGGAGGAGACACAGATAGTCAGTCAATTGCACCATCTTCTGAGTTCTTAGAGATAATTACATTAAATGAATTCAGAGAGTAGGTATGAAGCCCAATATTGTATCTCCATCAGTAGTAGTTGCTATTTTTGAGGGTGCTACATTGTAGTGGCTATAAAATGGGTTCACATGTAGCTATAAGACTTTGGGAAAGTTATCAAACTTCTCTATGCCTTAATTTACTGACCTTAAAAATCAACAGTACTATGCCTGTGCCTTAAAATCATTATGATGATTCAATGAGGTTTTGTATTAAAAGCACTTCACAAAAATTAAGCACTTGATATATATGGCATACTAGTATTTTAAAAATATCATGCGGATTAGTATGCAGATACACAAATTCTTTCATTTCTTTTTTAAAAAACTAAAAAATACCACTAACAATTCTAGACTAAAGAGGTCTAAAAAGCTTTCTGGGGTCCCTTTTATAAAGATACTAATCCCAGTGATCTCATTAGTCTCATCAACTCTGCTAACCAATATTACTATCATTTTATTGGAGCCTGTTTCTGTCTGAAAATGTTTTTACTTTATAACCTTCTTAGGTATAAGACTCTCTGTTGTTCAGACTACAGGACTTCCTGGTGTTTTCTAATGAGGATGAACTCTATTCTGAGAATTTGGCAGCTCTGCTTGTCTTTGACCCACGTGGTACATTTGTGCAGCAGTCGGAAATTTATAACACAGTTCAGCTTAGGCAAAAATGTGGGGAATATTTTGTCTTATCTACTCAACTCCTTCCCTAAGAACCCAATGAACAAATTGGCCCTAGGGAATCAAGCAATCAAGGAGATTACTATTGCCACAGATGCTCTTGTGAGTATCCCAGACAAGCGTAAGAGAAATAGAAGATATTAGAGGCCAAAAGAAAAAAAAATCAAGAAATACAGAAAACGGTGGCTGTCTGTACCTGAAACTTGAATCTCAGTTCTCCAAATATGAAAGTCTTTAAGAACAACACCAAAGGGCAAGCAAGCACACTTTTTGGAAGACTACCAAGAGCTTTATTATTTTAATTCTCCTGACAGTTCTCTGTGAGAGTTTTATTTGTTCCCTCTTTTTGTTTGTTTTTGAGACAGAGTCTCACTTATCGCCTAGGCTGGAGTGCAGTAGCACAATCTCGGCTCACCACAACCTCCGTCTCCCAGGTTCAAGCAATTCTCCTGCTTCAGCCTGCCGAGTACCTGGGACTACAGGTGCGTGCCACCTATGCCTGGCTAAATTTTTGTATTTTCAGTAGAGACAGGATTTCACCATGTTGGCCAGGCTGGTCTGGAACTCCTGACCTCAAGTGATCCATCTGCTTCGGCCTTCCAAAGTGCTGGGATTACAGGCATGAGCCACCACGCCTGGCCAGTTGTTCCCCTTTTATAGATGGGGAAAGTGAGGCCCAGAGAGGTTAAGCAATTGTCTAAGGTCAAGTGGACACATGGTGAATCTTCAATTTATACCAGACCTAACTAGTTCTTTCCACTATACCATGTTGACATGGTTTCGCTGTGTTCCCATAAAAATTTCAACTTGAAATGTATCTCCCAGAATTTTCATGTGTTGTGGAAGAGACCTGGGAGGTAATTGAATCATGGGGGCTTGTCTTTCCCATGCTATTCTTGTGACAGTGAATAAGTCTCACGAGATCTGATGGGCTTATCAGGAGTTTCTGCTTTTGCTTCTTCCTCATTCTCTCTTGCTGCCACCATATAAGAAGTGTCTTTCACCTCTCACCATGATTCTGAGGCCTCCCCAGCCATATGGAACTGTAAGTCCAATTAAACCTCTTTTTCTTCCCAGTCTTGGGTATGTTTTTGTTAGCAGTGTGAAAATGAACCAATACAGTAAATTGGTACCAGTAGAATGTGGCGTTGCTGAAAAGATACCCAAAAATGTGGAAGTGACTCTAGAACTGGGCAACAGGCAGAGGCTGGAACAGTTTGGAGGGCTTGGGAGAAGACAGGAAAATGTGGGGAAGTTTGGAACTTCCTAGAGACTTGTTGAATGGCTTTGCCCAAAATGCTGATAGCGATATGGACAATAAGGTCCAGGCTGAGGTGACCTCAGATGGAGATGAGGAGCTTGCTGGAAATTGGAGTAAAGGTGACACTTGTTATGTTTCAGCAAAGGGACTGGAGGCATTTTGCCCCTGCCCTAGGGATTTGTGGAACTTTGAACTTGAGAAAGATGATTTAGGGTATCTGGCAGAAGAAATTTCTAAACAGCAAAGCATTCAAGAGGTGACTTGGGTTCTTTCAGAGGCATTCAGTTTTATAAGGGAAGAAGAGCATAGAAGTTTGAAAAATTTGCAGCCTGACTATGTGACAGAAAAGAAAAACCCATTTTTGGGGGGAGAAATTCAAGCCAATTATAGAAATGTGCATAAGTAGCGTGGAGCCTAATGTTAATCCCCAAGACCATGGGGAAAATGTCTCCAGGCCACATCAGAGATCTTCATGGCAGCCACTCCCATCACAGGTCCAGAGGCCCAAGAGGAAAAACTGGCTTCGTGGGTCGGGCCCAGGGTCCCCGTGCTGTGTGCAGCCTAGGGAGTTGGTACCCTGTGTCTCAGCTGCTCCAGCCATGGCTGAAAGGGGCCAGTGTACAGTTCGGGCTGTGGCTTCAGAGGGGGAATCCCCCAGCCTTAGCAGCTTCCATATGGTGTTGAGCCTGTGGGTGCACAGAAGTCAAGAATTGAGGTTTGGGAACCTCTGCATAGATTTCAGAAGATGTATGGAAATGCCTGGATGCCCAGGCAAAAGTTATCTATAGGGGCGGGGCCCTCATGGAGAACCTCTGCTAGGGCAATGTGGAAGGGAAATGTGGGGTTGGATCCCCACAGAGTCCCTACTGGGGCACTGCCTAGTGGAGCTGTGAGAGGAGGGCCACAGTCCTCCAGACACCAGAATGGTAGATCCACTAACAGCTTGCAACATGTACCTGGAAAAGCCGCAGACGCTCAAGGCCAGACTGTGAAAGCAGCCGGTAGGGAAGCGGTATCCTGCAAAGCCACAGTGGCAGAGCTGCTCAAGAACATGGGAACCCACCTCTTGCATCAGCATGACCTGAATGTGAGATGTGGAGTCAAAGAAGATCATTTTGGAGCTTTAAAATTTGACCACTTCACTTGATTTTGGACTTGCATGGACCCTGTAACCTCTTTGTCTTGGCAATTTTCTCTCATTTGGAATGGCTGTATTTACCCAATACTTGTAACCCCATTGCATCTAGGAAGTAACTTGCTTGCTTTTGACTTTACAGGCTCATAGGAGGAAGAGACTTGCATTGTCTTAGATGAGACTTTGGACTCTGGACTTTTGGGTTAATGCTGAAATGAGTTAAGACTTTGGGGGACTGTTGGGAAGGCATGATGGCTCTTTAAATGTGAAGACATGAGATTTGGAGGGGCCAGGGGCAGAGTGATACGGTTTGACTGTGTACCCATTCAAATCTCAACTTGAATTGTATCTCCCAGAATTCTCACATGTTGTGGGGGGGACTGAGGGGGAGGTAACTGAATCATGAGGGCCGGTCTTTCCCGTGCTAATCTCATGTTAGTGAATAAGTCTCATGAGATCTGATAGGTTTATCAGGAATTTCCACTTTTGCTTCTTCCTCATTCTCTCTTGGTGCCACCATGTAAGAAGTGCCTTTCACTTCCTGCCATGATTCTGAGGCCTCCCCAGCCATGTGGAAGTGTAAGTCCAATTAAACCTCGTTTTCTTCCCAGTCTCAGGTATATCTTTATCAGCAACGTGAAAATGGACTAATACACGTGTAATTTCTCCTAGCAGGGGAAAGGTTAGCTCCAAAATGTCAGCTTTAGAGTCCCCTCAAGATGTGGCCTAGAGAGGTTAATACGTTTCTCAGAGAGATAAAATAATTAGCTGAAGATTTCAGGGCTGGTAAGTTGGGGTACTGGCTCAAAAGCTCACATTCTCTTCCTGGTTCCTGGTTCCAAACAGCTCTTCAAATCAGGTAGGGCTGGGTGCAGATAGACTCCTTCAAGGTTCCCCAATCACCGGGAATTTTAGGGACTTGTTCAGGAATTTCCCCAACGCGCTTTAGTGCAAAAAGTTAAATGCCAAGCCTAACAGTTTCTGCTGGCTCTGGAAAAAAGGGCTGTGGTGAAAGGCTGCATTCTAATCTCCCACATGGAGGCTCTGCCATACTGTTCCTACGCTGCTGAGTGCATTTGCATTTTGAATGAATCTGCTGGCCAAAGATCCCTTTAAGTTTTCATCTGCCTTTGTGGTCAACTTTGAACTTTCCTGTGCTGACTGAAACGAAGTATAACACCAGTCCTGCCCAGGCAAGCTGCTTCTAGTGAATAGGAAGTGAGCAACACTGGATTCAAGCCCAGGCGAGAGAGGTGAGAGGTGAGGTCAGCACATCTGGTTTCTGCCCTCAGACTTCTTTACAGATGAGGGAAAGGTGCACTCTTTAAAAGGACAGTCAAGCGGGCCCCAAGTCACCCCAAGAAATCTCAGCTGTCCCTACCTGGGGGATGTCAGGCTTCTTCAGCATCAAGCTGGCAGAGGCTCCAAGGACTGGTGTGGAAGGACAGAGCAGTTTTCCCATGTGACGGGGAACTTGTTTCAGAGGCGTCAAGAGATCCACACTAAGTCTGTGCTATAAACTCCAGCTGGTCCCAACTGAAGTTTTGTGGGGATGGGGAAGGAGGGTGATTTCTAGGATAGGGGAAATATGCCGTTGGTTGAATATAGGATTTTACTTATCTCGTTATGTCTTGGAAAATTTCCTTAGGTTTTGGAAGCCTCAGAACCCTCCAGAGTTTCAATTTCAGAGGCTAAGTCTTTGAGGGTCCCAACAAGAAATATAAACAGTACAGCCTGCTGGTGATAAAAACAATGGCGGTAGTGAGGAGAGGAGGATACTGAGGAAAATGTTTCTTCTTGGCTCATGATAGTTCCTTTCTGTGAAAGGGTGCAACTGATAGAAACAGTGGGGCTTCACCTGTGGCATCACTTTCTCTACCTTAGCAAGGAGGAGGGCCTTATCTTGTTGGAAAATTTCAGAAAAAAATACTAGCTCTTTCTTTTTGTCCTCTCTCATGTTAAGTCATCAGCAGAAATGTGAGTTCTTGCCAGCTTCTCCATGCTGTCTTATGTGGCACCACTGCCTGGGTTGGTTGTGTGAATCTACCTGCCAGAGGGTTGAGGGTGGGAGTACCTGAAACCGTGAATCCGAAATACAAACCACAGCTTCCATTCTAGTCTTTATCTGTCATACAGGTTAGAGTTGCACTTTCCAATCTGCAACTCTTGTGTCTTGTTTCTGTGCGAAGAACGTGGGTGTGGATGTGCATATTTATTGTGTCCCTGTGATAGTTAATTTTATGTGTCAACTTGGTGAGGCTATGACACCTAGTTGTTTCATCAAATGCCAGTCTATATGCTGCTATGAAAATATTTTTAGATGTGATTAATATTTAAATCAGTTGACTTTAAGTGGAGCATATTTGTGTCCATAATATGGGTAGGCCTCATTCAGTCGAAGGCTTTCAGAGCCAAGACTGAGATTTCCCAAGAAAGCAGCAATTCTGACTCACGACTGCAACATACAAATCCCGCCCGAGTTCCCAGCCTACCGACTCAAGACTGCAACACCAACACAACTGAATTTCCAGCCTGCCAGCTTGCCCTACAGATGTAGACTGGTTAGCTTCCACGGTTGCATAAGCTAATTCCTTGAAATAAGTCTCTCTCTCATATATGTCTCCTAATGGTTCTGTTTCTCAGAAGAAGTCTGGCTTATACAGTCCCTCATGATCCCCGCACATAATGACTAATAACCGTGGCTGATATCATTGAGTCCTCAACTAATCCTCACAATTACTTACAAGGTAGGCAATAGCATTCCTCCTATTTTGAAGATGGGGGAGCTTAGATGTGAAATAGTTAAGTAACTTGCTCAAGGCTGTGGAACTAGTAAGTGGAGATGCAGCATTTGAATTCAAATTTTCCTGAAACCATAACTTATGTGTTTAACTATTATGCTATGCAGCCTCCAGACCAGAAAGGAAGTCCTACTCAAAGTTATGATATACTGCACAGTTAAGTTGAAAACACCCATTTGATCATAGTCAAGAGAGGAAAGTCTTTGTCTGTTAGTCTTATGCTGAGTGTTTATATTTTGAATGTCTCTCTGTTTCAGTGCTAGATGGAAGAATTACATGTTAAAGCTGATAGTAATAACCCAATGGTTACTTCTCTAGCCAGCCTCATGGGTGCTTCCGTCCCTTAGTTTGGGATGTGATCTATGGTTCTGAGTGTCCTTTTTGTATTTGTTACTCTAGTATTTAGCATAATCAGTAACTCTCAACGATGGCTATAGGAAGCACACATACCAGCAAGGATAGTGGCATGAAGAAATAAAAGAATCACCATTTATAAAATTCACCTTTGAGGATTTATTCATACATTCATCTGTCTCTTCGTGCATTTATCTGATAGTCAACCAGAAAGGTCTGTTGAGAAGTTATTTGTGCATGTATTTTACTTCATTCGTTCATTTATTCAGAAATGAAATTATTACATACTCTGTCTCGCTAGGTGGATTCTCCCAAATTCACCCTTGTTTTCACACCCTGACTTCAACTTCTCTCTCATCTACCTCTTGGAAATGTACCTAACCCATTTCTATTCCCTCAGAGCCTCGCACTATATTTTCCATGACAATATTTGATAAAATAATACAGAGAAATGGATTAATGGAATTGAATGGCATAATGGTTAAGACATACTCAGTTTAAGTGAGTTTTTTTAAAAGCACACCATCTTGATGCAGAAGTAATAACTTTTATGATGGACACTTCAGGCAATACATTATGAGTGGTTTTGGTCTGATAAGCCTTCCCAGTGTCCATTCAATCTCACTACCCATGTTGAGGGTAGCAGTAGCATTTTATCAGAAGCCAGCAATATGTCATCTTGCATGACATATTACTTGTTCATAGGATGATTCTGTCATAACATAAAAAGAACCAAGTATTTGCATTAAGAAACTATTTATGTAAGAAAAAGACAATGATTGAAAGAGGCCAGCAGACTTCAAATTGTCTCCTCTCTGGCTTCATAAAAATACTACTTTACTCCTTTGACAGAGGCTGGAGCTGCCTAATCAATAGCCATATTCCTGAACCAACATTTTGGTTAGGATGTAATTCCCACCAATATTTTGGTTAGGCTGTCTAGTTAAAAGACTACATTTTCCATGCTCCATGTATCTAGCTAGTAGAGTGTTTCTTCTAGGAAGGTTCTACAGGTAATGCTGACTCAGCTAAGAGGTGTTTCCTTTTGGTTTTCCCTCTTCTTCCTGCCTGCAAAGCAGATATAAAGGCTGTAGATTCAGCAGCCATTTTGGAACATGAAGCAATGTTAAGAATTGAAGACATATAATAGTATTGTAGAGTGTAAAGATACGGAGAGTTTGGGTCCTTGGTGAGTAGGGAATTATTCCCTCCATATTGGACTACCTACATCCAGAATTCTTTGATGTAAAGAAGATACACATTTCTGCCTCATTTCAAACTTCTTCAATTTTTGTTTCCATGTATGTGTTCTACTCACCTGAATCTGATGGCAACTAACACATCCCCCAAGTTTATCATTAAAATCTATGAACTATATTATTCCAATAATAATGTTTCATTGGCCAGGTGTGGTGGCTCATGCCTGTAATCCCAGCACTTTGGGAGGCTGAGGTGGGTGGATCACGAGGTCAGGAGATCGAGACCATCCTGGCTAACACAGTGAAATGCTGTCTCTACTAAAAATACCAAAAATTAGCCAGGCGTGGAGGCAGGTGCCTGTAGTCCCAGCTGCTTGGGAGGCTGAGGCAGGAGAATGACATGAACCCAGGAGGCAGAGCTTGCAGTGAGCCGAGATCATAACACTGCACTCCAGCCTGGGTGACAGAGCGAGACTCCAACTCAAAACAAAACAAAAATAATGTGGGCAGCGGTTCCAAGATGGCTGAACAGGAACAGCTCCAGTCTACAGATTCCAGCATGAGTGACACAGAAGATGGGTGATTTCTGCATTTAAAACTGAGGTACAGGGTTCATCTCACTGGGGCTTGTCAGACAGTGGGTGCAGGACAGTGGGTGCAATGCACCAAGTGTCAGCCAAAGCAGGGTGAAGCATTGCCTCACCCAGGAAGTGAAAGGGGTCAGGGAATTCCCTTTCCTAGCCAAACAAAGGTGTGAACAGACAGCACCTGGAAAATCGGGTCACTTCCACCCTAATATTGTGCTTTTCCAATGGTCTTAGCAAACGGCACACCAGGAGATTATATCCCACGCCTGTCTCAGAGGGTCCCAAGCCCACAGAGCCTCACTCATAGCTAGCACAGCAGTCTGAGATTGAACTGCAAGGCAGCAGTGAGACTGGGAGAGGGGCACCCGCCATTATTGAGGCTTAAGTAGGTAAACAAAGTGACTGGGAAGCTCAAACTGGGTGCAGCCCACCACAGCCCAAGGAGGCCTGCCTGCCCCTGTAGACTCCACCTCTGGGGGCAGGGCACAGCTGAACAAAAGGCAGCAGAAACCTCTGCAGATTTAAATGTCCCTGTCTGACAGCTTTGAAGAGAGAAGTGGTTCTCCCAGCATGGGGTTTGAGATCAGAGAACAGACAGACTCCCTCCTCAAGTGGGTCCCTGAATCCTGAGTAGCCTAACTGGGAGGCACCCCCCAGTAGGGGCTGACACTTCATATGATCAGGTACCCCTCTGAGATGAAACTTCCAGAGAAACAATCAGGCAGCGACATTTGCTGTTCAGCAATATTAGCTTTTCAGCAGCCTTCACTGCTGATACCCAGGCAAACAGGGTCTGGACTGGACCTCTGGCAAACTCCAACAGACCTGCAGCTCAGTGTACTGACTGTTGGAAGGAAAACTAACAAACAGAAAAGACATCCACACCAAAACTCCATGTGTACGTCACCATCATCAAAGATCAAAGGTAGAAAAAACCACAAAGGTGGGGAAAAAAGAGAGCAGAAAAGCTGAAAATTCTAAAAATTGGAGTGCCTCTCCCCCTACAAAGGAATGCAGCTCCTCATCAGCAATGGAACAAAGCTGGACAGAGAATGACTTTGATGAGTTGAGAGAAGACAGCATCAGATGATCAAACTTCTCTGAGCTACAGAAGGAAGTTCAAACCAATCACAAAGAAACTAAAAACCTTGAAAAAAGATTAGACGAATGGCTAACTCAAATAACCAGTGTAGACAAGTCCTTAAATTCTCTACACTGATGGACCTGATGGAGCTGAAAACCATGGAACGAGAACTACGTGATGAATGCACATGCTTCAGTAGCTGATTTGATCAACTGGAAGAAAGGACATCAGTGACAGATCAAAGGAATGAAATGAAGTGATAAGAGAAGTTTAGAGAAAAAAGAGTAAAAAGAAATAAACAAGGCCTCCAAGAAATATGGGACTATGTGAAAAGATCAAATCTACATCTGATTGGTGTACCTGAAAGTGATGGGGAGAAAGGAACCAAGTTGCAAAACACTCTGCAGGATATTATCCAGGAGAACTTCCCCAACCTAGCAAGGCAGGCCAACATTCAGATTCAGGAAATACAGAGAACACCACAAAGATACTCTTCGAGAAGAGCAACTCCAGGACACATAATTGTGAGATTCACCAAAGTTGAAATGAAGGAAAAAATGTTAAGGACAGCCAGAGAGAAAGGTCAAGTTACCCAAAAAGGGAAGCCCATAAGACTAACAGCTGATCTCTCAGCAGAAACTACAAGCCAGAAGAGAGTGGGGGCCAATATTCAACATTCTTAAAGAAGAGAATTTTCAACCCAGAATTTCATATCCAGCTAAACTAAGCTTCATAAGTGAAGGAGAAATAAATACTTTACAGACAAGGAAAGGCTGAGAGATTTTGTCACCACCAGGCCTGCCCTAAAAGAGCTCCTGAAGGAAGCGCTAAATATGGAAAGGAACAACCCGTACCAGCCACTGCAAAAACATGCCAAATTGGAAAGTGCATCAATGCTAGGAAGAAACTGCATCAACTAATGAGCAAAATAACCAGTTAACATCATAATGACGGGATCAAATTCACACATAACAATATTAACCTTAAATGCAAATGGGCTAAATGCTCCAATTAAAAGACACAGACTGGCAAGTTGGATAAAGAGTCAAGAACCATCAGTCTGCTGTATTCAGGAGACCCATCTCACGAGCAGAGACACACATAGGCTCAAAATAAAGGGATGGAGGAAGATCTACCAAGCAAATGGAAAACAAAAAAAAGCAGGTGTTGCAGTCGTAGTCTCTGATAAAACAGACTTTAAACCAACAAAGATCAAAAAAAAAAGGAGGCCATTACATAGGTAAAGGGATCAATTCAACAAGAAGAGCTAACTATCCTAACTACATATGCACCCAATACAGGAGCACCCAGATTCATAAAGCAAGTCCTTAGAGACCTACAAAGAGACTTAGACTCCAACACGATAATAATGGGAGACTTTAACACCCCACTGTCAACATTAGACACATCAATGAGATGGAAAGTTAACAAGGATATCCAGGAATTGAACTCACCTCTGCACCAAGCAGACCTAATAAACAGCTACAGAACTCTCCACCCCAAATCAACAGAATATACATTCTTCTCAGCAACACATCACACTTATTCCAAAAGTGACCACATAGTTGGAAGCAAAGCACTCCTCAGCAAATGGAAAAGAATAGAAATTATAAATGGAAACTGAACAACCTGCTCCTGAATGACTACTGGGTACATAACGAAATGAAGGCAGAAATAAAGATGTTCTTTGAAACCAGTGAGAACAAAGACACAACATACCAGAATCTCTGGGACACATTCAAAGCAGTGGGTAGAGGGAAATTTATAGCACTAAATGCCCACAACAGAAAGCAGGAAAGATCAAAAATGGACACCGTAAAATCACAATGTAAAGAAATAGAGAAGCAAGAGCAAACACATTCAAAAGCTAGCAGACGGCAAGAAATAACAAAGATCAGAGCAGAACTGAAGGATATAGAGACACAAAAAAACCTTAAAAAAATCAATGAATCCAGGAGGTGGTTTTTTGAAAGGATCAACAAAATTGATAGACCACTAGCAAGACTAATAAAGAAGAAAACAAAGAAGAATCAAATAGATGCAAAAAAAATGATAAACGGGATATCATAACTGATCCCACAGAAATACAAGCTATCATCAGAGAATACTATAAACACCTATATGCAAATAAACTAGAAAATCTAGAAGAAATGGATAAATTCCTGGACACATACACCCTCCCAAGACTAAACGAGGAAGAAGTTGAATCTCTGAATAGACCAGTAACAGACTCTGAAATTGGAGCAATAATTAATAGCCTACCAACCAAAAAAAGTTCAGTACCAGACGGATTCACAGCACAATTATACCAGAGGTATAAGGAGGAGCTGGTCCCATTCCTTCTGAAACTATTCCAATCAATAGAAAAAGAGGGAATCCTCCCTAACTCATTTTATGAGGCCAGCATCATCCTGATACCAAAGCCTGGCAGAGACACAACCAAAAAAAGAGAATATTAGACCAATATCCCTGAAGAACATCGATGTAAAAATCCTCAATAAAATGCTGGCACACCAAATCCAGCAGCACATCAAAAAGCTTATCCACCATGATCAAGTGGGCATCATCCCTGGGATGCAAGGCTGTTTCAATATACGCAAATCAATAAACGTAATCCAGCATATAAACAGAACCAAAGACAAAAACCACATGATTATCTCAATAGATGCAGAAAAGGCCTTTGTCAAAATTCAACAACCCTTCATGCTATAAACTCTCAATAAATTAGGAATTGATGGGACATATCTCAAAATAATAAGAGCTATCTATGACAAACCCACAGCCAATATCATACTGAATGGGCAAAAACTGGAAGCATTCCCTTTGAAAACTGGCACAAGACGGGGATGCCCTCTCTCACCACTCATATTCAACATACTGTTGGAAGTTCTGGCCAGGACAATCAGGCAGGAGAAAGAAGTAAAGAGTATTCAATTAGGAAAAGAGGAAGTCAAATTCAATTAGGAAAGGAAGTCAAATATCCCTGTTGCAGATGACATGATTGTACATTAGAAAAGAGGAAGTCAATTCAATTAGGAAAAGAGGAAGTCAAATATCCCTGTTCGCAGATGACATGATTGTACATCTAGAAAACTCCATTGTCTTAGCCTAAAATCTCCTTAAGCTGATTAGCAACTTCGGCAAAGTCTCAGGATACAAATCAATATGCAAAAATCACAAGCATTCTTACACACCAATAACAGACAACAGAGAGCCAAATCATGAGTGAACTCCATTCACAACTGCTTCAAAGAGAATAAAATACCTAGGAATCCAACTTACAAGGGATGTGAAGGACCTCTTCAAGAAGAACTACAAACCACTGCTCAATGAAATAGAAGAGGACACAAACAAAAGGAACAACATTCCATGCTCACAGATAGGAAGAATCAATATCATGAAAATGGCCATACTGCCCAAAGTAATTTATAGATTCAATGCCATCCCCATCAAGCTAGCAATTACTTTCTTCACAGAATTGGAAAAAACTACTTTAAAGTTTATGCGGAACCAAAAAAGAGCCTGCATTGCCAAGTCAATCCGAAGCCAAAAGAACAAAGCTGGAGGCATCACGCTACCAGACTTCAAACTATACTACAAGGCTACAGTAACCAAAACAGCATAGTACTGGTACCAAAACAGAGATACAGACCAATGGAACATAACAGAGCCCTCAGAAATAATGCTGCACATCTACAACTATCTGATCTTTGACAAAACTGACAAAATCAAGCAATGGAGAAAGGATCCCCTATTTAATAAATGGTGCTGGGAAAATTGGCTAGCCGTATGTAGAAAGTTGAAACTGGATCCCTGCCTTACACCTTATACAAAAATTAATTCAAGATGGATTAAAGACTTACATGTTAGACCTAAAACCATAAAAACACTAGAAGAAAACCTAGGCAATACCATTCAGGACATAGGCATGGGCAAGGACTTCATGTCTAAAACACAAAAAGCAATGGCAACAAAAGCCAAAATTGACAAATGGGATCTAATAAACTAAAGAGCTTCTTCACAGCAAAAGAAACTACCATCAGAGTGAACAGGAAATGAACTCAAAATTTACAAGAAAAAAACAAAACAACCCCATCAAAAGTGGGCAAAGGACATGAACAGACACTTCTCAAAAGAAGACATTTATGCAGCCAAAAGGCACATGAAAAAAATGCTCATCATCACTGCCATCAGAGAAATGCAAATCAAAACCACAATGAAATACCATCTCACACCAGTTAGAATGGCGATCATTAAAAAGTCAGGAAACAACAGGTGCTGGAGAGGATGTGGAGAAACAGGAACACTTTTACACCATTGGTGGGACTGTAAACTAGTTAACCCATTGTGGAAGTCAGTGTGGAGATCCCTCAGGGACCTAGAACTAAAAATACCATTTGACCCAGCCATCCCATTACTGGGTATATACCCAAAGGATTATAAATCATGCTGCTATAAAGACACATGCACACGTATGTTTATTGCGGCACTATTCACAATTAGCAAAGACTTGGAACCAACCCAAATATCCAATAATGATAGACTGGATTAAGAAAATGTGGCTCATACACACCATGGAATACTATGAAGCCATAAAAATGATGAGTTCATGTCTTTGTAGAGACATGGATGAAGCTGGAAACCATCATTCTCAGCAAACTAACACAAGGACAAAAAACCAAACACCTCATGTTCTCACTCATAGTTGAGAACTGAACAATGAGAACACATGGACACAGGAAGGGGAACAATCACACACCGGGGACAGTTGTGGGGTGGGGGGAGGAGGGAGGGATAGCATTAGGAGATATACCTAATGCTAAATGACAAGTTAATGGGTGCAGCACACCAACATGACACATGTATACATATGTAACAAACCTGCCACATTGTGCACATGTACCCTAAACTTAAAGTATAATAATAATAAAATTAAAATAAAAGGTCAAGACTTCTGGCCCAAAGGGCCTGCAGCTGGTCTGACCATCTATCAAAAAATCTGAATTTAAATGGAGACACATTGGATTGTGACATGCAATAAAAGAACTAAAGCAGGCAGCGGGTCTTGATTTGGGTTTCCTTTCCACCCTACACAGCTCCAGTGAAATGGAGGAGTGAGCATGCCTGTGGTGCTCCTGACACATCTGGGGTGGTTCCCACTGACAGTGGTCAACCTTTGGGATTTTCTACACATTGGCAGGGTCATAGTCCATCTATGCTAACCTAGAATGTCCAGATAAAAGCTCCTGGTTTAGAGACTGGAGAGAAAACTGTCAAACCTGAAGGCCCATGAACTTTCTCAGTCTGGGGAGAACACATGTAGGAAAGACTACAGAATCTGATGCAAGAAGTCTAATTTCAGATGACCCATAGAGCTTTACGATTGTGAATAATTACCTTTACTTTCAATGCTCTGTTATTCTCTCATCAATGAGAAAAGTGAACCAAATAGTCTCCCATATCCCTTCCAATCTTAACATCCTCTGACTTTCTGATTAAAAGAGTGATACTCACTGGGTGCAGTGGCTCACGCCTGTAATCCCAGCATTTGGGAGGCCGAGGTGAGCAGATCACCTGAGGTGGGGAGTTTGAGACCAGCCTGACCAACATGAAGAAACCCCGTCTCTACTATTTTTACAGAATTAGCCAGGTGTGGTGGTGCATGCCTGTAATCCCAGCTACTCTGGAGGCTGAGGGATGAGAATTGCTTGAACCCGGGAGGCAGATGCTGTGGTTAGCCGAGATTGCACCATTGCACTCCAGCCTGAGCAACAAGAACAAAACTCCACCTCAAAAAAAAAAAAGAGAAGTGATACTAGTAAGGCTAAAACTGTGGCTGAACCCCAATAGGAGCCTGCTGGGATTATGCTATGCAAAATTACTCCACACAGAGCCATTCTGACCATGTCCCTCCCTACACCAGCTATCATACAGATATGCACTACTGGTATGAGAAGTCCTTGCTACAGAGGACATTGACTGATTCAATAATAGACTGATTAAGTCATTCAACCAAAAAATATTTACTGAGCACCTTCTAGGTATTTAGGTATACAACAGAGCAAAACAGACAAAAAATCCCTTCCCTCATGGAGCTTACTTTTAGTGAAAGAGGAAGAGGAGTCAAGTATCAAATAGGAAATATGAGTTGAGGATATATTTTGTGCAGAGCAGCCTGGAGGCCCTTGATAAGGTGACTTTTGAGCCAAAAATCCCAAAGCAGTGAGAGTGAGCCATGCAGACATAAGGGGAAGAATGTTCCAGGCAGAGGGAACAGCAAGGCCCAGAGACAGGACAAGGTCAAGCATGCCTGGCATGTTAAAGGAAACACCATGAGCTCAGTGTTTTAAAGAGGAGTAAGAGCAGGAGAGAGCAGGAAGCACAGTGAGACAGGTAGTAGGGGACCAGATAATGTAGAAAACAAAGCCACTGGAGAATTTACACAGAGGGGTAAACATCATCTGAATTCCACTGTAAAAGGATTGTTCGAGCTGTTGTACTGAGAGTAGACTGGGTGGGTGCAGTGGCTCATGCCTGTAATCCCAACACTTGAGAGGCCGAGGCAGGCAGATCACTAGAGGCCAGGAGTTCAAGACCAGCCTGGCCAACAGGGCAAAACTCTGTCTCTACTAAAAATACAAAAAAAAAACCAAAATAGCCAGGCCTGGTGGCTCACACCTGTTAATCCCAGCTATTAGGGAGGCTGAGGCAGGAGATCACTTGAACCCAGGAGGTGAGAGTTGCAATGAGCCGAGATCACAACATTGCACTCCAGCCTTGGTGACAAAGCAAGACTCCGTCTCAAAAGAGAGAGAGAGAGAGTAGACTGAAAGAGGCAAGCATGGAAACAAGGAAACCAGTTAGGAGACTATGGAGATAATCCAGGTGAGAGATGATGGCAGATAGGTCCAGGGTGGCAGCAGTGAGGAGTGAAGAAGGACAGACTCTGGGATATATACTGAAGTTGAATCAACCAGACACTGGGAGGACAGGACGATCTTGGAAAATCTTGGGACTACTGCAGAATCGAATGAAGCTAAATGGCACTAAATTCCAACATCCACTGTGAAATCCTGGATCAGGGATTTGTTCATCTCTGTCACCTATTGTCCCCCACCCAGTACTTGGCATATAATGGGATATAAAATGTCTTCAATTCTTGAATGAATAATGTGGAACTGAATATATTACAAAGCCAAAGACCCTGTAGTTTGATAGGTTATTAGGAAACCAAAAGCAGTGGTACTAGACATGTTTTACTAACAATGGAACAATGATTTCTCCCCTGAGTAAATCTATTTCTCTTTTTTTTTTTTTTTTTGAGAGTCTTGCTCTGTCACCCAGGCTGGCAGTGGTGCAATGTTAGCTCACTGCAACCTCCACCTCCCAGGATCAAGCAATTCTCATGCCTCAGCCTCCCCAGTAGCTGGGACTATAGGCACCACCACCATTTCCCAGCTTTTTTTTTTTTTTTCTATTTTAGTAGAGACGGGGCTTCACCATGTTGCTGAGGGCTGTCTCAACTCCTGAGCTCAGGTAATCCACCTACTTTGGCCTCCCAAAGTGCTAGGATTACAGGCATGAGCTACCACACTCAGCCTGAATCTATTTCTTTTTATAAAAAAAATTCCCTTTATAACTTATTTCACAGTAATAAGCAATGAAGCTGACAAACAACTTCATATAATACAGTTGAAAATCTGAACAACTTGGCCATTTCCCTGAGAGGCCAGATGTAGTCACCAAACCTCATACCACCTCAGTAACTTCCAACTAAATACAGGGATAAATGTTTAACAAGTAGTAAGCTCATGTTCTTATAAATAGTAAATCATGTGCCAGGCACCATGGCTCACACCTGTAATCCCAGCACTTTGGGAGGCTGAGGTGGGTAGTCACCTGCGGTCAGGAGTTCAAGACCAGCCTGGCCAACATGGTGAAACCCCATCTCTACCAAAAACTACAAAAATCAGGTGTGCGTGGTGGTGCATACCTGTAGTCCTAGCTACTTGTGAGGCTGAGGCATGAGAATCCCTTGAACCTGGGAGGCAGAGGTTGCAGAAAGCCGAGATCATACCATTGCACTCCAGCCTGGGCAACAGAGCAAGACTCTGTCTCAAAAATAAAATAAAATAAAAATAAAGGCATACAGGATGGCACTTACACGGACAGGTGTTCAGAGCTCATGTGGAGGAGTTGTGGATGAGGACGAAAGGCAGCTTGGAGACAATGGAGGCTAACTGGAGTTACTGGAGGAAGAAAGGAGGGAAAGAGAGACAAAAGGAAAAGGGTAAGGGGAGTGGAAGATTCGCCTCAGTGTGGAGGTCATCTCTCATTGCTGACAAAGGAAAATGTTGGAGAAGGTCTGAAAATATTGCTAAAGGTTGGCAGTTTCAGAAAATCTTATAATATTCCTTTACTTTAAAAGAAAACTCAGCATCTCAAAGGTTTAGTAGGAGTTGTTCCCCACCCCACACCCATTTCAGTAGTTGAACCATTCAGCCACAGAAAACTCCAGTATGAACACATTAGAATACTACCAATAAAGACATGGGACTCTCCTCCTCTGAGGTCAAGCGCTTCTATTCACTTGCTGCTCAGCCTCCTCTTCTGCCCATCCTCACCTCCTTTGCTGGCATCTGTTCCTCCCATGGAGGACTTCAAGCCCTCCTCACACAGCCAGGTGCCACCTCCCACTCTTCGAGGCTCCATCATGTGCCTGGCTCCACCGCCTTCTCACGTATGACATCTACCTTTCACCAAGCTGAGGACACAGTGCACCCATGGTGTGTTTAAGGAGACAGTTCTGATGGCCACAAAATTCTTTTGTCATGTGCTCTGTGATTTTAATTGTCCTGTCCAAACACTAATGCATGGTCCATAGTCAGGCCAAGTAAGGTTACGCTAAAATGAGGAACCACCAAGCACCTTTAATTCCTTCCAAGATCTTTTATGAGTGGGACAGAGTCAAGTGCTGTTAGTGATGGCAAGAAGAAGATTCTCCTTCTGGTGACACCTGCTGTACTCTGGTGATGATGGCAAGTCCAGCACTGCTCCAGCACCCAATCCTTGCAGTGTCTTCTACGACACTTGCACATTCTTTATATAGTACAGGTTTCGCATTCTCACTTTCGGCAATAACTGTCACAACTGCCCCTAACAAAAATGGTGACTGCACTCCTCACAACCTTGAATTTGAGCTTTGTCTTCAGAAATGAAGTTTTCTACAGGTTTCATCATCTTCAGACTAATGCAAACTGAAGATCTACCTCCAGGAATATTTTTCTTTCTCTATTACTTCCCTTAGCAAGAAATGTGTAACTTCCAATCTTCAATTCTTCACCAATGCTTTGATTCTTTGGCTAAATCGAAAGCATGCTGAGGGCAAGGTGTGGTGGTTCACACCTGTAATCCCAGCACTTCGGGAGGCCAAAGTGGGTGGATCACAAGGTCAGGAGTTTGAGACCAACCTGGCCAACATGGTGAAATCCCATTTCTTCTAAAAATACAAAAATTGGCCAGGCATGGTGGCATGCACCCGTAATCCCAGCTACTCAGGAGGATGAGGCAGGAGAATTGCTTGAACCCGGGAGGCAAATGTTGCAGTGAGCTGAAATCATGCCACTGCACTCCAGCCTGGGTGACAAAGAGAGACTCTGTCTCAAAAAAAAAAAAAAAAAAAAAACCATGCTTAACCTATGAGTTAAGCACTGAGTTTTGTCTTCTCCATTGCAGAACTCTTGGACAAGGATAATTTTCTTACCCTACTACAGAATTTCTCAACCACTTTCCATGCCATAATCCACACAAAATCTATTTGGCACATTGACTGACCTTAAGTAATTGCCCCAAGGTACTGTGAAAGCTGAAGGAGCAGTATTTTAGGATACACCCATTAACCCAACTTGAGAACATGTATTCACCTTAGCATTCATGAGAATGATTAACTGCACAAATTTGTAAACACCTAATATACACACATAATTCATACTTGATTCCCAACACTTATTTCCTGACAATACAAAACTTCATACTAAATGGCCATTTATTAGTTCCTGGCAACGTAAGTTCCTAAGGTAATGGATGATCTACAAATTGTGGTCACTTACTCTGACAATGCACAATGGCAAACAAAAAGATGGAAAAGAAAGGTACACTTAGAGCTCTAATAAAGAAACTAGGCTGGGCACGGTGGCTCACGCCTGTAATCCTAACACTTTGGGAGGCCGAGGTGGGCAGATCACTTGAGGACAGGGGTCCGAGACCAGCCTGGCCAACGTGGCAAAACCCCATCTCTACTAAAAATACAAAATTTAGTCAGGCATGGTGGCATGCACCTAGAATCCCAGCTACTCGGAAGGCTGAGGCAGGAGGATCACTTGAACCTGGGAGGCGGAGGTAGCGGTCAGCTGAGATCACACCATTGTACTCTAGTCTGGGCAACAAGAGCAAAACTTCATTCCCCGCAAAAAGAAAATAACATTATTTGTTCAACAGAGACTTATTGGATCTTTTTCTGTTAGGCTGTGATATTCGTGTGCAGGCCAGAATTACAGTATTTGTCATTTTAGGAACAGGGCACACATGAATAAACATTGAGGTCTAAAGGCAAATAGTAACTGCTATCCCTGAACAGCTGAAATGTGGCTACTTCAAACTGAAATATGCTGTGAGTATGAAAGACACACCAATTGTCAACAAAAGAATATACGCAAATGAAGAATGTGAAATACTTCATTGTGTATTTATAATGATTTCAGGTTGAACTCGAAAATATAAAATTATGTATGTGGCTTGCCTTTACAGCACACGTTGTATTTCTCTTGGATACCACCGGTCAAAATTCAAAGCTTAATGCCAGGTGCGGTGACTCACACATGTAATCCCAGCACTTTGGGAGGCTCAGGCAGAAGGATCACCTGAATCCAGCCTGGCCAATATGGTGAAAACTCGTCTCTACACAAAATAAAAAACTTAACCAGGCATGGCTAACTTAGCCTGTAATCCCAGCTACTCGGAAGGCTGAGGCAGGAGAATTGCTTGAGCCTGGTTGCAGTGAGCCGAGATCACACCACTGCACTCCAGCCTGGGTGACAGAGTGAGACTCTGTATCAAAAAAAGAAAGAAAAAAAAAAACCTTGGGTTATCCCTACACTGCATCTGTTCATATTGATAAATCACAGAGTGCCTATATTGAGCTTCTGCAAAAGATTTTTTGGGGAGGTGAAGGAAGGAGCAGTTCCATCATGTAAAAGATTAATTTTTAAAAGCTTCAAGATTAATCTGTGCTTTTAAAAAGGATTTCACAACTATTTTACTTGTTGTATTTGTTCTTGGCTGAGTAACTTCAGTTGTATTGTGAGTAAGAAGTTTTGGTCTGTGAAAAACAGTTGATATTAATATTATAATAAAACATTTAGAAGATATTTACAGGTCTTTCTCACACAGCTTTGCACTGCTAAATATTATTATTATTATCTGAGATGGAGTCTCATTCTGTCGTCCAGGCTGGAGTGCAGTGGCACAATCTCGACTCACTGCAACCTCCGCCTCCCAGGTTCAAGCTATTCTCCTGCCTCAGCCTCCCGAAGTGCTGGGACCGCAAGTTCACACTACCACACCTGGCTGATTTTTGTACTTTTAGTAGACACAGGGTTTTGCCATGTTGGCCAGACTGGTCTTGAACTCCTGGCCTCAGGTAATCCACCTGCCTCAGCCTCCCAAAGTGCTGGGATTACAAGCATGACCACTGCGCCGGCCAATTTTTAAAATAATCCATTCTGCCTTCATTTTACAGTGAAAAAAATCATTTTGGTGACTTGAATTTTGAAAATAGCAATTTTCAGACATTCAGGTGAGACCACCGGATGTCTCCAAAGTCATCTTTTTTGTAAGATAAATATGCAAAAGTCACTTTTCCCCCAAACCAGCCCAATTATTTCTGAATCTTAGATGAACTGTCCCACAGCACAGCCAGAAGCAGCTTGCTGTATCATCTTAAAACTTTCCTCTCCCTTATAACTCAGTCCCAACGAATATACACAGATGCACAACCTCAATCAGTAAGCAAGACTCTACCCACTTCAACATTCCTTCCATGAGTAGAGAGAGGCTTTCTGTTCCTACCCCAACTCAAACTACTCATGTGTTGCCCTTCAAAATCAAGCCAGAATAACTTTTCTAAAGGGCAGATCCAAATTATTTTAAGAGGAAACTGCTATGAGACCATTTAATGACTGCTTGCTTTTGTAGGAGCCAAGGCCTTCCTCCATTTGGCCACAAAAGTCTATCTAAGCAATCCCACCACGCCCACATGGCACTCCTCACTCCACACAGAATGGGCAATGTATGTGAATATGTGAGCATATTTGACTCCTCTCTGCCTTTACTCATATTTGAAACACACTGCCTCCCTTCTGGATGCACAAGTGACTGATCTGGGTGTGCCATCCTTGCCTTCTCCCCAAAAAATGCTCAATAACTCTTCATTGCATTTTTCTGAGTATTAAGCCTCCCAAGGACAGGGTTCTTGCTAGAACCAATTTTGCACATCTGATGCTTATACTAAATAAATGTTTGTTCAATAAATGAATCTAAATGTTAATTTTAATATAAAAAGTCATGATGAGAGGGGAACAAAAGGCCCATCTTGGTCAAATTAATCTTTCCTTAGGGAAGACAATGGATTTGTTTCTGCAGATTATCATCTTACCTCTTAATAACAAACTTAATTCGATTGCCCACTTGAAAGATGTTTTTGAGCCTTGGGATTCCAATGAGGGGCTTCTGAAAGGAATGTTTTCCGGTAGTCCTTCCACATTCAGCTCATTCACATGTGTTTCAAATTTTGGTATGGTACCTTGGCTTCAGTGCTCCCCAAGGCTTCAGCTGAAAAACCAAAGTAATTCAGAAGATTATTTGTGTTGAAATCAGATTTTAGTACAATCCAAAGCAAGGTGCAGGTCAATTTTTTTTAATTGGAAAAACTCTAGAAACATATTTACTAACTATTGAAACAGACTTAAAGCAAAGGCAACTATAAATGACCCATTAGACAGATCAATGAGACAGAAAATTAACAAGGATATTAAGGACTTGAACTCAGTTTCTTGACAAAGCAGACCTAATAGACATCTAGAGAACTCTCCACCCAAATCCACAGAATATACATTCTTCTCAGCACTTCATCGCACTTATGCTAAAATTGATCACATAATTGGAAGTAAAACTCCTCAGCAAATGCAAAATAACGGAAATAATAACAAACAGTCTCTCAGACCACAGTGCAATTAAATTAGAACTCAGGATTAAGAAACTCACTCAAAACCACACAACTACATGGAAACTGAACAACCGGCTCCTGAATGACTAGTGGGTAAATAACAAAATTAAGGCAGAAATAAAGATGTTCTTCAAAACCAATGAGAACAAAGACAACATACCAGAATCTCTGGGACATATTTAAAACAGTGTTTAGAGAGAAATTTATAACACTCAGGGCCCACAAGAGAAAGCAGGAAAGATTTAAAATCGACACCCTTACATTAAAATTAAAAGAACTAGAGAAGCAAGAAGAAACAAATTCAAAAGCTAACAGAAGACAAGAAATAACTAAGATCAGGGCAGAACTGAAGGAGACAAGAAAAACCTTCAAAAATTCAATGAATCCAGGAGCTGATTTTTTGAAAAGATCAACAAAATAGATAGACCATTAGCCAGAATAACAAAGAAGAAAAGACAAGAATCAAATAGATGCAATAAAAAAATGATAAAGGGGCTATCAACACTGATCCCACAGAAATACCAACTACCATCAGGGAATACTATAAACACCTCTATGCAAATAAACTAGAAAATCTAGAAGAAATGGATAAATTCCTGGACACATACACCCTCCCATGTCTAAACCGGGAAGAAGTCAAATCCCTGAACAGATCAGTAACAAGTCCTGAAATTGAGGCAGTAATTAACAGCCTACCAACCAAAAGAAGTCCAGGACCAGACAGATTCACAGCTGAATTCCAGCAGAAGTACAAAGTGGAGCTGGTACCATTCCTTCTGAAACTATTCTAAACAATAGAAAAAGAGGGACTCTTCCCTAACTCATTTTATGAGGCCAGCATCACCCAGATAAAACCTGGCAGAGACAAAAAAAGAAAATTTCAGGCCAATATCCCTGATGAACATCGATGTGAAATCCTCAATAAAATAGTGACAAATCAAGTCCAGCAACATAAAAAGCTTATCCACCACAATCAAGTCAGCTTCATACCTGGGATGCAAGCCTGGTTCAATATACACAAATGAACAAATGTAATCCATCACATAAACAGAACCAATGATAAAAACCACAGGATTATCTCAACAGATGCAGAAAAGCCTTCGACAAATTTCAACACCCTTCATGCTAAAGACTGTCAATAAACTAGATATTGATGAAACATATCTCAAAATAATAAGAGCTATTTATGACAAACCCACAGCCAACATCACGCTGAATGTGCAAAAACTGAAGCATTCCTTTGAAAACTGGCACAAGACAAGGATGCCTCTCTCACCACTCTATTCAACATAGTATTGGAAGTTCTGGCCAGGGTAATCAGGCAAGAGAAAGAAATAAAGGGTATTCAATTTGGGAGAGACGAAGTCAAATTTCTGTTTCCAGATGACATGATTGTTTATTTAGAAAACCCATCGTCAGCCCCAAATCGCCTTAAGCTGATAATCAACTTCAGCAAGTCTCAGGATACAAAATCAATGTGCATAAATCACAAGCATCCCTATACACCAATATGACAGCAAATCCTGAGTGAACTACCATTCACAACTGCTACAAAGAGAATAAATGCCTAGGAATAAACTTAAAAGGGATGTGAAGGACCTCTTCAAGGAGACTACAAACCACTGCCCAAGGAAATAAGAGAACACACAAATAAATGGAAAAATTTCATGCTCATGGATAGGAAGAATCAATATTGTAAAAATGGCCATACTGCCCAAAGTAATTTATAGATTCAATGCTATCCCTATCAAGCTACCATTGACTTTCTTGACAGAATTGGAAAAAAACTACTTTAAATTTCATATGGAACCAAAAAAGTGCCGCGTAGGCACAATCCTAAGCAAAAGCACAAAGCTGGAGGTATCACGCTACCTGACTTCAAACTATACTACAAGGCTACAGTAACCAAAACAGCATGGTACTGGTACTAAACAGATTATAGACCAATAGAACAGAACAGACCTCAGAATGACATCACACATCTACAACCATCTGATCTTTGACAAACCTGACAAAAAAGAAATGGGGAAAGGATTCCTATTTAATAAATGGTGTTGGGAAAACTGCTTGAGCCATATGCAGAAACTGAAACTGGACCCCTTCCTTACACCTTATACAAAAATTAGCCCAAATGGATTAAAGACTTAAACGTAAGACTAAAACCATAAAACCCTAGAAGAAAACCTAGGCAATACCATTCAGGGATAGGCATGG